>NC_053157.1:188031775-188161775 GCF_016835505.1 Polypterus senegalus
CACCCTCTAACAACATCCAGGGTACCCTTACAAGGCTGTACCTCCCTAGCACCCCTGCAGGTGTACCAAATGGGCTGCCTCACAAGGACCACTGCCACCTGCTGTATGGGGTATGGAACTGCTCAAAAGTTCTGCCTTCCTCTGGTCCATCCATTATTTTATACCATCAAAAAGTTATCTTTTCATCCAGCCGGCCAGCCCAGCAGGCCAACCCATCCATTATTCCTCTCGGGCCTCCTCTCCAGGTAATAAACCATGCTCCTCCCTGGCTGGGATGTCCATTCTTATCCTACAATGTATTATTATTTAAGTTTTTTGTCACCACTACTGCTGTTCTAAAATGATTTACCATTATATAATTTCTTAAATTTTTGCTTTTGAATTATGACATTGTAGCAAATTTGACAATATGTTACAAGGGTGTTATTGCTTTTATTTCTTTTAATATTTTGGGCAATTTTAAGCAATTTATGTTTTTGATGGGCTTTCAATTTTGCAAGGAACAGATTCTACACAGAAAAGCTGTAGACTGTCTCACAAGTAAGGAAAAGAAATTGTGGGGAACATTGCCACCTAGTGAACAAATCTGCAACAAACTCAATAGATAAAGGGGTGCTGTAATGGCAGTTCTTCTTGTTGACAGAGTCCTAGGCTGTGAATCACACTTGATGTACATCGAAATAACTATCACACAGATTTCCCCAATAGTTAATCATTGAAGTGAAGTCATTTTTTTTCCAAAGTGTAATAACAAACACTGATAAAATAGCTGTATAAAATCTAGAAAAACAGAAGTAAAATTTAAAGCTAAAGATTTTAAAATAATATGATAAAACACTAAATACACAAAACAATGCTAAAACATACACTAATTCTGGTAAAGGATCAGAACAAATCAAAACAAATTTCTGTCCTTGTAAAGATTTTTAAGCCAAGGAAAAAACATTTAAAAAAGGTGTTTTCAAAGTATTAATAGAGGGGGAAGACCTGATAGAAAGGGGTAGATTATTCCACAACCTTGGAGAAGTGATAGAAAATATACAATCACCCTTAGATTTTAATTGAGACCACGGGACTGACAGCAACAACTGATCAGAAGACCTGAGAGGACTGGAGGGCAAGTAAAGGCACAAGAGAGCTGACAAATAACATGAGGCCAGTCAATGTAGTGTTGTAAACATGAAAAAAGGACTTTAAACTTGATTCTGAATCTAACTGGAAGCCAATGAAGAGAGGAGAGATAACATGGGAAATGCTGTCCCCTTCTTGGTGCCTTTCAAATATCAGGCAGTTATATTCTGAACAACTGTTTAACTTTCTAAATAAGATACAAACCTGAAATTAAACCCAAAATACTAAAAGAGGAAAATATTTATATGTACAGGGGCAGCAGTATACAAAGATAAATAATATGAAACTGAAACAGTTTCGATATAGTCTAAAAATGAATAAACACGCTAAAAAAACAAAACAAATAAGAAAACAACAAGGGAAAACCCCTTTCCAAATACATTTACTTTCTCTCTTACAGAGTAAGAGGCTTTCTCTTATTTTTTTAAAAATTTTATTTTAATAATCTCAGTATCAGAAATGATTGCAGAGTGAGTGATTGCCAACCATTCAAGGAATTCAGCATTGGCCATGTAGAAATCCAACAAGATCTCTTTTATGATAAACATTGCAAATAGTAAAAGAGCAAACAAAACTGAAATTGAATAATATGAATGGCAACATGTAGTGCCAGTTGAGAAACGGCAATGAGAAGAAGTTACCAAATCATGTGAAACAAACACAACACATAATGCAATATATGAAAAAAGCTTGAAAAGAAATAATCAACCTCTAATGCAACAATATTTTCCAATTTCATATAGAGATTACACTCCCAAATGTATCTGGTAAATGTCTGTATGCCTTTCTCCACAAAAGTTGTATCATTTGCCTCTTTCAGATTGTACCCCAATTTGTCTTCATTTTTCCTTGAAGGGAATGAAAAAATCATTGCATTACTCACTAGAACACTAAAAAACCTTCATAGTAGTAAGAAAAGCTAAAACGAAACATTCTAATTGTATCTGCAAAAATCTGAGTCTTTGTACAGTTGGCTGAAGCAGTGGTTGAGGTGTGTGAGTGTGAGGTTTGCTGTGACAAAGGTACAAACATTTGTGTGCATCAGGAGCAGTTTTGACTTCCACCAGAGTATGAAAGCAATACTTTGCTATAGCAAAGTGCCTAAAATGGGCTGAATAGTTCAAGAATGGATGAATGATTGTCACAGATGATGTAGTTCTGGTGGACAGGTGTGTGACCATTGTTGAGGCCATCCACAAATCAGTCACAGTTCTGCTAACGAAAGCATTCACAACAGCCATGGTTTTCATAATGTTTGGGCATGAAGGGTCCAAGTGAAGGAAGTATGTCAGGCCAGGATTGTCACTCTATTGAAATCATTTTTCTGAGGACATAAAGAAGCTTGTCTAGCATTGGATAAAGTTAGTCAAAAACCAAGGAGACTATATTGAAAAATAATTTCCAAGTAAACTGATTTCTTTTGCATTTATTTTTATAAACAGATTCAGGATACCTTTGGACTTAGCCTTCTAATTGATAGAAATGTTATGAAGTACTTCTTTAACTCTGGTTAATTCTTTGTTGTTTTACTCCTGCCGAAGCACATAAAGTACAGTAATGATTCATTTGCACAACAATTTGTAAAGTTTTGTACTTTATGTCACAGAAATAACGGATGACATATTGTATACAAAAGAATTAAACTTCAAAAATGTAATTGTATACCAGATAGACAATTACATTTTTTAAGCTTGATTCTTTTAGTTTCAAATGGTTTGAATCTAATAAATCAGACCAGGATTGCAATAAATGAATTACTGATCTGATGTAATTCATTTACAGTATATGGCACAGTTGTAGTAAATCAAAGCTGTTTTGTCGACAGTTATTGTCCGTGAAATATCGTAACTTCTTTAGAGTCAAACATGTCTTGCAAATGGCATACATCATTTACTTTTAATGGAAATATGGTTCTGCAAATGACAAGGACAGAATATATGAGAAAATTAAATGAAAATAACTTTAATTGTTTTATTTGATATCAGAAATTATGCTTTATTTGTATTTTAAAGTATGAAAGAACAAAAAGAAGTGTAAAAAGTTAAAATAAAAAAAATTCATAATGTAATGCTTTGGTGATATTGGTGTGCCACCATCACATGATAGTCCAGTCTAGCTCTCTCTATCCTCCTATTTCTCCATTGCTAAATATCCTGGAGACTGGAAGGAGCAGTGGGTCAGTTGGGGCTGGATGGTCTCATGGCCTCGGAATCCCTGCAGATTTAATTTTTTTTTTATCCAGCCCTCTGGATTTTTTTTTATTTTTTTTCTGTCCTCCTGGCCATTGGATCTTACTTTATTCTTTGTTATTTAGTATTGTCTAATCTTATTTTTTATATTATTATAAACATTTCATTCTTCATCTTGTAAAGCACTTTGAGCTATATTTTTTGTATGAAAATGCACTATATAAATAAACGTGGATGTTGTTGTTGTCAGAGACAGGGTCAAAGGAAGTCTTCCAGGATGAGGTCCTCCCAGTTGTTGGCAGCTGGCAGAAGTTTCAGCACATGTTACCAAGCTGCTGCAGATGATTCAAAGTGCAGTGGCATGTCTGCTGTTCAATCAACCCAGGCAGGCAAATGTCACTCCTATTTTCAGCTTACTACATTGACCTCCTGTAGCAGCCTGCATTAAGTTCAAATCCTTGAATCTTGTCTACAGAGTAGTTAGTGGGTCACCACTTGTATACTGTATAAGAAAACACTTGTGAGGTCCTATAATCCTTACTCAGGTCACTCTCACCCACATAGGTCTGCTGATGAATGGTGTCTGGTGATGCCACCTATACATGGCATCCATTCTCATTCCAGACTCTCTTTTGTTGTCACTCCTAGCTGATGGAATGAGTTGTCCAGCTCCATTCTAAATTCTGACCCTGTTATTGTGTTCTGTGAATTTCTATCTAATTGATAAGGATTTTGGGGTGACATGGTGGTGCAGTGGTAGCGCTGCTGTTCATGTCCTGGGTTCTCCCTAAGTTTGCATGTACTCCTTGTGTCTGTGTGGGTTTTCTCCAGGTGTTTTGGTTTCCTCCTGCAGGCTAAAGACATGCAGGTTAGATGAATTAGCAATCCTAAAATTGTGTGTGTGAGAGTGTGTGTGTGTTCTCGTTTTGTGATGGACTGACGCACTGTCCAGGGTTTGTTCCTGCCTTGTGCCCTATGCTAGCTGGGATGGGCCCCATCAAACCCCCACAACCCTATTCAGGACTAAGTGTGTTAGAAAATGATTTGCATTTGCAAGTTCTTTAACAAAGCTGTAGGATTCCTTACAGAAAACATTATTTTTCTGACAGCAATGCCAAACATGTTGCATGAGATGAAATTAGAATTACAATTACAGTCATCCGTCCTCGATCGCGGGGGTTCCATTCCAGAATCCCCCGTGAAAGGTGAAAATCCGCGAAGTAAAAACCATATGTTCATATGATTATTTTTATATATTTTAAGCCCTTATAAACTCTCCCACACTCTTATAAATATTTCACGCACAGTTATACAGCATAATCCCTTTGTATTCTCTTAGATAGTAGGTAAGATTCGTTGAAATTATGTATGTAAACACACTGTTTATATATAGTAAAACCTAAATATAATTTTAAAGATATCAAGCGTCTCCGATATCACATATGTTACAGCCATTACGATAGACAGGCCACCAGCAATAAATACGTACAATGCAAGAAAAATTGTATACAGTAAAATGTGTGTACAGTGACACTAAACATACATACATGTACTAAGTACTGTACGTAGAAAATTAATTATGGTTACTCACCAACAATGACATGATGACTTATCCGATAATGATGAGTTTAATTTTACTGCACAACAAAGGAGAGCATTACAGGTCTTCTAAAGGGGCCTCTTCAGGTGACTGTGTAGCACCGCATTTGTTCTTCTTACAGCAGTCTTCAATCCAAATCCCTAAAGCAGATTACCCTCATTACATCCACTTGCAACTCGTTTTGCGCCCTGGTTAAAGGACACTGCAGCCGTAGATCTTACATTCTTTTCCTCCTTTTTAAATAAAAAGAATCATGGACTCATTGATGCTGTAATGGTGTCCTACAACAGTGTAGCTGTTCCCTTCCTTCAACATATCCAAAACTTTTACCTTTTCTGCAATCGTTAGCATCTTCCAGTGGTGCTTGTGCATGGTCCCTGAAGCAGTAGCAGGAGCAGATTGTTTTGGAGCCATAACGAAGGGCTTGACTATGCACAAAGATAAACACAAAAGAGCACAAACGTTAACTATTTACACAGTGAAACATGTTGATGCTGAATAAGCAAGACAAGACTTCCTGGTTAACGCAGCAGAATTGAATTCGACACTCCGTCACTGAGCCAATCAGCACACAGGAACTTAACTCCGTGCTCTGATTGGGTAGCTTCTCAGCCATCCGCCAATAGCGTCCCTTGTATGAAATCAACTGGGCAAACCAACTGATGAAGCATGTACCAGAAGTAAAAAGACCCATTGTCCACAGAAACCCCACGAAGCAGCGAAAAATATGCGTTATATATTTAGATATGCTTACATATAAAATCCGTGATAGAGTGAAGCCGCAAAAGTTGAAGCGCAATGTAGCGAGGGATTACTGTACAACTTATTTTTTGTAGAGCACTCTTCACTAAGTGCAGATGCAGGGTGCTGTGAACAATTCCCACTTAAAATACAGGTATTGATATATGTTGATTGCTATATAAAGAACTGATACACATATAACATAAATAGGAACCAACAATATCTGTCCATTAACTAATTGATGAACTATGGTCAGTTGACAGTGAAGGAGATTAAAACTGTAAAAAAGTCAAAAGCAAAGATACAATCTTCGAGACCTTGGCCAAATGTCCACTTTCCCCCTCCTGGGTTTACTAGAGTGGAGTATGTGCAGGCTGTTCAAGGTGATGAAAGAATCTTTCCATCCGATGATTCCAATGCTTCTTTATTCAAGATAACTTTTCTATGACAGGAGAGCAGCCTGGCAGTAAAGCAGTGGCACCAAGTGCCATATGCAGATACTGACAAGAGAAACCGAATAGAGAATGGTTACAAATAATATATAAATACTATATTATTTATTTTTCTGTACAAATGACTAACAAACAGGGCGGCACGTAGTGCTGCTGCCTCACAGTAAGGAAAACTGGGTTCACTTCCCGGGTCCTCCCTGCGTGGAGTCTGCATGTTCTCCCCGTGTCTGCTTGGGTTTCCTCCCACAGTCCAAAGACATGCAGGTTAGGTGCCTTGGCGATTCTAAATTGTCCATAGTGTGTGCTTGGTGTGTGTGTGTATGTGCCCTGTGGTGGGCTGGCACCCTGCCCGGAGTTTGTTTCCTGCCTTGTGCCCTCTGTTGGCTGGGATTGGCTCCAGCAGACCCCCGTAACCCTGTAGTTAGAATATAGCAGGTTGGATAATGGATGGATGGATGGATGGATGACTAACAGTGTAGTATACATAGCTATTCAGCAGCTCTAATCAGGGTATGCTAAACTGAAATAATGAGTCTTTAGTCTGTGTTTAAAAGCTGAGACTGAAGAGGCACCTCCATTATTAGCAGGTAGATCATTCCACAGCTCCACAGCCCTGAAACTAAAAGCTCAACCTCCCTTCTTGGGAAACTTAATTTTAATGTTTGTAAGTAATGATAAGTTGAAATAAATATTGATAATTAAAGGCTTTTTAAGTTAAAATGAGGATTTTGAAATCATCCCTAAGCTTAACTGGAAGCCTGTACAAGGACTTACAGACTAGAGTTACATGTTTGATTTTCTGGTTCATGTAAAAATTCTTGCAGCAGTATTTAGAATCAAATGAAAACTGCATAAAGCATAATTAGAATACCCAGCAAATAATGTATGACAAAGTCAATTGTACTAGAAATTCTCCTAGTGTCTTAATCCTCCAACATTTTTAAGATGGAAAAAGCATGTTTTGGATAGTTTTCTTATGTGTGTTTTAAATAACATGCTAGTGTCAAAGATAACACAGAAATTGCGGGCTAATTCAGTAAAACTAATGGTAATTCCAAGTGAGTTAAAGAGTTGACAGAATGTTGTTGTGGTCAGAATCATTCCTACTAAGTAATATTTCTGTTGTTTCTGTATTCAGATACAAGCAGTTCTCACCCATCCACTTCTTTAATCCACTGGCACAATTAATTATGGACAACAATGGAGAAGTGTCATTTGATCTAAAAGAAATGTATAATTCGATGTCATTTGCAAATGAGTGAAAATTAATGGAAGCATGTAAAGTGAAAACAGTAAAGGTCTTAGTGCTGAGCCCTACAGAACACCACATTTAACTTCATATTTAACTGTATATAATTATGGAATACTGTCAGCACATTTTGATATGTAGTGGCAACAAACTAAGCCACACAAGGAGAGCGCCTGTGAGCCCAATGTAAATTTCCAACCTGTGTAGTAAAATAGAATGGTTAATGATGTCAAACACTACTTTCAAATTTAACAGCATTTATTGCTGAATTTCCTTTGTCATTTACAACATGTGCTAGCGCTGTTTCTGTACTCTGATGGGTGTGGATGCCAAACTGGAATCTATACTAATAAAAGGCAAAGCCCTCACTCACTCACTCACTCACTCACTCACTCACTCACTCATCACTAATTCTCCAACTTCCCGTGTGGGTGGAAGGCTGAAATTTGGCAGGTTCATTCCTTACAGCTTCCTTACAAAAGTTGGGCAGGTTTTATATCGAAATTCTACGCGTAATGGTCATAACTGGAAGCAGTTTTTCTCCATTTACTGTAATGGAGATGAGCTTCAACGCCGGGGGCGGAGTTTCGTGTGACATCATCACGCCTCCCGTAATCACGCAGTACATAGAAAACCAGGAAGACCTCAAAAAAGCGCCCAAGAAAACATGCATTATATAATTGAGAAGGCAGCGAAACAATAAGAAGCGTGCGAGTGAGTACAACCATATTCATGAGTTCTGCTACTTCGGAAACAATGCACGATGTAAACCTACACTTTAAATTAAGTTCATACACAGGCTGCCGCTGGCGTTTGTAATTTAGTGCCTGCCCATATAAGGCCATCCGTCAGCGGCAATCCAATAGCAAACTGCCACGGGTAAATATTTACGGGTGAAGGACTGTGCTTATGGAGAGGAAGATGAGATGGTCAGGGTGGTGTTTGACACAAACTCAGCGAAACTGCGAGAGAAAGTTTTAAGTGCCAGGACTAAGGTAACATTAAATAAAGCTATGGACATAGCACGAGATGGCACCAGCACAGCTGGGAACCTTCGATGCAAGTACACCGAGTGGCTCACGTGAACTGACGCAGTGCACAGATAGAAAGCAACAGTTCCAAAGAGCTGAACAAAACCAAATTACACAATTGAAAAGGCAGCAAAAATATGAAGCGCCTGATAAGCATATTCATAAATGCAGCTACTGTGGAAACAAAGCACACGGTGGAAAAGTCAATGTCCCGCTAAAGGAAGACAGTGTAAAAAAAACCCGTGCATGCAGTGTGTCAGGTCTCAGATAAAGAAGAAGACGAGCTGTTTATTGATGCAGTAAGAAACGAATCGATGAATGAAACCTGTCATCTTTACAACGATTGACAAACACGGAATGTAACATGAACACAACACATCCTACAAATACGAACCTGATTGAAAGAAATAATGATAATCAAATCCTTGATGACAGCAACACTCAGTAACACTCACAAAACAAATACTGTATATTGACAGTCATGTTACGTTATTTTTAAAATGTTCCCTTTTCTTTTTCTACCTTTTTTAACACACTACTTCTCCACTGCGATACGCGGGTATATATATATATGTATATATATATATCCCGCTCTACATACTCGAATAATGGATACTTTATTCGCCATCAATGATTGTTTTGGTAAAGCCATACTCAGTGTATTCATTAGATGAACGGTAAAAAGTAAGAGCGAGGGAGGATGACTCATTGAGGATTGCAGGCTGTAGTGCTGGCGTCAACTCTATCTGAATTGCGCGATCACATTTGAAAAATATATCTTTTCAAGTTCTATTTAGTCCATATGTGTCAAACTCAAGGGCCGGGGCCACATCCGCCCGGCGTGTAATTATATCCGCCCCGAGATCATTTTATATACTGTATTATTGTTATTAAAGCCCGGGTATATGAAGCGCTGGTAACACAATAAACTACAGATCCCATAATGCAGCGCTTCAGCTGCCTTGCCGAACGCTTACCGCTTACTAGAGTTATTGCGCACTGAGTTTGCACGGCGCTTTGGTGACTTTGAAGAACAAAAAAAGTCCGTCTACATGCGGCTCGAACCTTGTGCATGTTTGGTAGCACATATCTGTGTGAGAAGCTCTTCTCAGTGATAAAGACTAACAAAACAGCACACAGGAGTCGCCTCACTGATGAGCACCTGCAATCCATCCTGAGAATCTCCACAACACAGAACCTCACACCAAACAGAAACGAACTTGTGGCCAAAAAAAGATGCCAGGCGTCCAGCTCTAAAATGACATATGAGCAAAGACAACTGAATGATTTGATTTGTTATTGCACGTAAGAGCGGGAGTCAACCGTTTTAACAAACAGCGTATTGCACTGATACTGAAATAGCTGTGTGTGTATATATGTAGATATGTATGTATATGTATATATATGTTTATATATGTGTGTGTGTGTATGTATGTATATATATATATATGTATTTGTGTGTATATATGTGTGTGTATGTATGTATATGTGTGTATATATGTGTGTGTATATATGTAGATATATATGTATGTATATATGTGTATATGTATAGATATGTATATATGTTTATGTGTGTGTGTGTAAATATATATATATATATATATATATATATATATATATATATATATCTCAACAACACTCATCACTCACAACAGTGACAAAACAATTACATTGACAATCAGGTTACGTTATTTTCAAAATGTTTCCTTTTCTTTTCATTGCTTCTTTAACACACTACTTCTCCGCTGTGAAGCGCGGGTATTTTGCTAGTTTCTCAAATAAATTGTTCCTGTAAGGTGAAACTGAAGCTGCATGGTGACTACTATTTTAAGTATTGTATAGAGAAAGGATAAATTTGAAATGGGTTTATAATTATTAAGCGTATGTGGGTCTAGCTCTGGCTTTTTAAGTAATTGTCTAATGACTTACACTTTTACCTCATCAGAAGCTGCACCATTAGAAGGAACAAGTAGTAGGTTTAGAAAGTAAAATTATGACTTACTTTTCTGTTACAGGGAGAGGGAATTCTGGGCCTGTCTGCTTAAGCTGCTGCCCCCGCGACCCGACCTCGGATAAGCGGAAGAGTATGGATGGATGGATGGATTTTCTGTTACAAAATTGAAATGACTAAAGTCATGCATGCAAAGTGATATAGGGTGTGCTAATCTAGTATTATGTTTGTGAGGTGACACTGAAATCTGGAATCTTATAATGTCAGTTTGACATTAAAGAAATTCATAAAGTTTGCACTACTAATATCTTTAGGTATTTTGCATTGCAGTTCAGAATTATCATTTGTTAGATTAGCCACTCTTCTAATCTGTTCACAAGGATTATTACTATTGTAATCTCTAGAATAGTAGTCTGAGCGGGCTAAAAAGAAAGTGTTTTAGTACATTTAATATGGTCTGTCCATGCAATTTTGGAAGTCCTGCAGCTTTGTTGCTCTCCATCTATGCTCCTGTTTTCAACATTCTAATTTTAAGAGCTTGAGAGCTCTGATTAAACCAGTGTGTTTCTATGCACTTTAATGACTTTTGTTTTGAAGGGAGTTACTGTGTCCAAAGATCACAATATAAGTTGATGTTAGCTGACCCAAATTGTTTCCCAAAATATACACACATTTTGATGCAGAGTTGCAATCCAGATGTCACACTGTCCTTGATTTGATCTGTGATTATACTGGTAAGGGGAAAAAAAAATCAAATGTAATTATGTAGCAATTAGAAATAACTTCCTTTAAATGAGTAAAATTTAAATGTTTTAGTCTCACTTTCATTGGTAATAATTAGATCTAATGTGTGGTTATTAAAATAAATTAGGCAATTGACACTACTGTGTTTAACAAATAAGTAAAACATTTCCTGAACATGTCAGTTTCTACATAAATGTCTATATTACAATTACCCATAAGCACTAAATAATCATAATTTATGGCCAACTTGGATAAATGGCTAAATATTACCCTGGTGGTCTGTAGACTGGTACTACAATTGTGCAGGAATGTTTTAATATTTACTATGACTTCCTCAAACAATAAAAATTTTGGCTACATTTTTAGAGGTGGTTTGCAGTTTGTCACATAGAATTATCCCAAGGCCACCTCCTCGACCACCACCTCCTGTCTCTTGATTTATGAAGGACTATATAACCGTTTGGTGTTGCCTCAACTAAGGGAATGGTGTCAGATTTACTACGCTAGGTTTCAGTTAGAGGCCACAAAATAGATTTTGTACTTAATATTGTATCATTCACCAAAGCAGCTTCATTCCCAAATATTTAGTAAGTAGCATTACAAATATAATTTTCTTTTTCCTATGACTTGTTTATAACAAATAAAATCAGTTTAAACAGTCCAATACAGTGTTCTATGTGCTAATTAAAATTAATAAAATCTTGACCACTTTCAAATTAAGACTGTGTCTTAAACTACATGTATAAGACTGTAAAAGTTAAAGCTAATAAAATAGCAGGAAAAGGAAAGGGAAAAATGAGAGAAAATATGAAAAAGAAAATTGTATGCTCGTTAAAAAAATCAAGTGATTCATGCAGTTTAGGTGAGTAGTGATTCTCTGTCATTTAATTGAAAAGAGGGAATGCAGTGATGTGAATGAAGAATTAACAGAGCGATTTTGACCCGGAAGGACGGAAAAAATGATCTTCAAAGGTAAAAATATTAATTAAGCCTTTCAATAACAGATATTCACATGCAAAAACTGTTTACCAAAGTATAGAGACTTTACATTTATTAATAACTAACTGCGTTACCCGGCTTTACCCAGGAAGTTTCTTAAGACAATGGTGATACACCTGTCCTTATACTTTAAAGTTTAGCACGAAATTCCCTTTGGTTATTCTTCTTGCACCAAATGATGTCATCTGAAATGCACCATTCTTATAGTTCAAAGGGAATATTCTAGGTGTAAACCAAATAATACTCTAGTAAGTCTTTAAAAAGTAATAATTTGATTTTGAGCAGGACAGCATGAGATGAAAATTTCAAAGATGGAATCAGTGGAACTGAGAAAAGTAATAAAGCTGCAGTGCATGTCTCATTAAGGTCCCATTACCAAGTCTTTTTTGACTCCTGTGTTGCACTGTTCTCATATGGACAACACATGCAACTGCAAACCAAAAAGAAATTAGTAAAATATAAACTTTAACATAGCAGTATTCACTTGAAATAAAAACTACATAAACTGCAACTAGTATTACATTTGTAGACAAGACTATTAAAAATATAGGTGCAAAAGTATTGCAGAGACACCCCCAGTAAGGTCACAGAAGCCCAGGACACAAAGGCCACACAGTGAAGGCAGTATTTAAGAAATACTTCCTAACCCCTCCAGATCAAATGACCTATCCACAAGGGAGACTTCATCAACCCAAGAAGAAGGAACTCCATAGTAGCAGTTATCTATCTCTCTCTCTATATACAGTGCATCCGGAAAGTATTCACAGCGCATCACTTTTTCCACATTTTGTTATGTTACAGCCTTATTCCAAAATGAATTAAATTCATTTTTTCCTCAGAATTCTACACACAACACCCCATAATGACAACGTGAAAAAAGTTTACTTGAGGTTTTTGCAAATTTATTAAAAATTAAAAAACTGAGAAATCACATGTACATAAATATTCACAGCCTTTATCAATACTTTGTCGCTGCACCTTTGGCAGCAATTACAGTCTCAAGTCTTTTTGAATATGATGCCACAAGCTTGGCACTCCTATCCTTGCCCAGTTTAAGCCCATTCCTCTTTGCAGCACCTCTCAAGCTCCATCAGGTTGGATGGGAAGCGTCGGTGCACAGCCATTTTAAGATCTCTCCAGAGATGTTCAATCAGATTCAAGTCTGGGCTCTGGCTGAGCCACTCAAGGACATTCACAGAGTTGTCCTGAAGCCACTCCTTTGATATCTTGGCTGTGTGCTTAGGGTCGTTGTCCTGCTGAAAGGTGAACCGTTGCCCCAGTCTGAGGTCAAGAGCGCTCTGGAGCAGGTTTTCATCCAGGATGTCTCTGTACATTGCTGCAGTCATCTTTCCCTTTATCCCGACTAGTCTTCCAGTTCCTGCCGCTGAAAAACATCCCCACAGCATGATGCTGCCACCACCATGCTTCACTGTAGGGATGGTATTGGCCTGGTGATGAGTGTTGCCTGGTTTACTCCAAACGTAACACCTTGCATTACCACCAAAGAGTTCAATCTTTGTCACATCAGACCAGAGAATTTTGTTTCTCGTGGTCTGAGAGTCCTTCAGGTGCCTTTTGGCAAACTCCAGGCGGGCTGCCATGTGCCTTTTAGTAAGAAGTGGCTTCCGTCTGGCCACTCTACCATACAGGCCTGATTGGTGGATTGCTGCAGAGATGATTTTCCTTCTGGGGAAGGCACGTTTATATGTTGTGTGTCCTGCAGTATGTACAGCTCAGGTTTTCCGGCCGACAGTGCAGATAGCTTCACCTGCCAAAAATGTTTAGTTAATTTAGAGTTGGTCGGGAAAATACCTTGAATTGGAGGATGCGTTAGGAATCTGATAGCGATTAGGCAAACCGAAAATTGGATCGACTCGGTTTGTTTAGACAATTCGGCTACATCTGATTCGGCTTCAGTCTCTCCAGGTCCCACTGTAGTCAGTGCGAGGCCGAAATCAGCAGCACCAATTCAGCCACAGGGCGAGTGGGTAACAGTAAGACGGGGTCTAAGAATCCAAAATTTAGTCCTCCAGCACCCAGGTCACCAATTCGGACCCAGAACAGGTTCTCAGCTCTCCAGCAGCTGTGGAAACTGAGAATAATAAAGTGCTCATAATTGGCGATTCCATAGTGCGGAATGTTAGAATTCCAAACTATGTTAAACCAGCAGTTAATGTTAAGTGCCTTGCAGGGGCCAAGATTTCTGGCATAAAGGCCGCATTGGACCGTGTTGCCGGCGATGAAGTATCTACCTTATTGCTGCATGTCGGCACTAATGATATTTATTTACAGCAATCTGAGGTATTAAAGCGGAACTTCATCTCTCTATGCACCAAAGCTAAAACAAAATGTCGGAATTTAATTGTATCTGGTCCCTTACCAAGATTGTATAGAGGGGATGTGATTTATAGCAGATTGCATTCCTTTCACTGCTGGCTAGAAACCTGGTGTGCAAATAAAAGCATAGCATTTGTGAACAATTGGGATGATTTTTGGGAAAGGCCTGGATTTTTCAGAAGAGATGGTCTTCATCCTAACTGGAGGGATCTTATGTATTATCCCAAAATATGGCAGCAAAACTGCCTGGTTGACTGATTAGAGCACCATCCAGGCCGCAGTCATGTGATCTTAAATCACAGGCTGTTGTTTATCCCACCTGTTATTTTCCTGAAGCTGTTACCCATAATCCCTGTTGTGGGGCATCCAGTAAATTTAGTCTTGAACAAACCATAAATTAATTGATAACCAAAAATAAGGTGTATAATTAGACCAAGGGATAAAACCAGACACTCCACCAGGGGCATCTGTAATAGAAATTTATTTCAAATTAAAACAAAAAATATATCAGCAGTTCAGAAAGAACCATGCAGTTTTAAATGCTGTTTATTGAACATTCGCTCTCTTGGCACTAAAGCTGTTTTGGTAAATGATATAATATTAAGTACAAAATCTGATCTGTGTCTTCTTACTGAAACCTGGCTTAGTAAATGTGACACTGTCCCCTAGCTGAGGCGTCACCAGATGGATACTCGTTCCTTCATAAGTCTAGAGATTCTGGTCGAGGAGGAGGCCTTGGAATAATTCATTGTAACAAAATGCAAATCACTCCTAAAAATTTAGGCAACTTTACATCCTTTGAGGCATTCATTTTAAATATTAAAACAGATTCCAACACAATTATAGTGCTAGTCTACAGACCACCAGGGCCATATTCATTGTTCATGACTGAATTTAACCTTCTGTCTGATTTGGCTATAAATTATGATCACGTAGTTCTGATGGGGATTTTAATGTACACATTGATGTGGAAACTGACACTTTTAGCAAATGTTTTACTTATTTGTTAAATTCAGTAGGATTTTGTCAGATTGTCAAAGGTCCAACTCATAATCATAACCATACATTAGATTTAATTATAACTTACAAAGTTGAAATTCAAAATTTAAATATTACTCCATTAAATGTAGTTATTTCCGATCACTTCTTAATTACGTTTGATTTAGTTCTGCCCATGCCAGCACTCAGATTAAAACAAAGACAGTGCGACATCTAGATTGTAATTCTGCTTCAAAATTTATAGATACCTTGAGTAAGTCGAGTGTAATTGTGGAAAACCATTTAGATCAGTTAACATCAAATGTAAACGTGGAAAACAATTTAGATCAGCTAATATCACATTATAATGTGACCTTGAGAGATGCTCTGGACACAGTGGCTCCCCTAAAACAAAAGTGATCAAAGCACATAGAAACTCTCCCTGGTTTAATGAAAACACTCGAGCTCTTAAATTAGAGTGTCGAAAACTGGAGCGCAGATGGAGAACAACAAAGCTACATGTCTTTCAAATTGCATGGACAGAGAGTGTTAATAAATATAAAAAGGCCCTCTTTAAAGCTCGCTCAGAATACTATTCTACATTAATAGATAGCAATAATAAAAATCCTAGGGTACTTTTTAGAGCAGTGGCTAAATTAACAAATGGGAATTCAGATCAACAGTGCAAAATACCAACAGATATTAGCAGTACAGACTTTATGAACTTCTTCAATGAGAAAATTAAAAATATAAGATCCCAGATCTCAGCATCACAGTACAAACCAAATACTAGCTTAGCAGACCCTGCTCACATTGCATTCAGCAATTTAATAATTTTAATCCTGTAACTGAACAGGAAGTCTTAACTTTAATTACTAAAATGAAGCCCACTACTTGTTCCCTAGATCCAGTGCCAACAAAACTAGTAAAAGTGCAATGGATGTTCTTGTAGCACCATTCTAACATTATCAATAGTTCATTACTGCATGGCACAGTACCTGATGCACTAAAAGTGTCAGTCATTAAACCTTTACTTAAAAAGTCAGACCTAGACCCACACATACTAAATAACTATAGGCCTATTTCAAATTTACCATTTCTCTCTAAAATACTAGAAAAGTAGTAGCCAGTCAGCTTCAGTCACACCTTACGCATTACAATTTATTTGAGAAATTCCAGTCTGGCTTTCGCACTGGTCATAGTACAGAAACGGCACTAACACGGGTTGTAAATGACATTCTGATATCCTCTGATGAAGGAAATTCCACTGTAATTATGTTGTTGGACTTAAGTGCAGCATTTGACACCATTGACCATTCTATTTTACTGCACAGGCTAGAAAGCGATGTTGGGCTTACAGGCCCGTGCTCGCTTGGTTCAGTTCTTATTTATCAAATCGATTCCAGTATGTACAGAAATGTGCTGACAGTACTCCATCATTATACACAGAAGTTCAATATGGTGTCCGCAGGGCTCAGTACTGGGACCTTTACTGTTTTCACTTTACATGCTTCCACTGGGATCTCTCATTAGGAAACATAATGTTAATTTTCACTTTCGTATGCAGATGACACCCAGTTATACCTTTCATTTAAATCAAATGAAGTTTCTCCGATGTTGTCTTTAATTAGTTGTGTTAGTGAATTAAAGGAATGGATGAATGAGAACTACTTGTCTTTAAATACAGATAAAACAGAGATGTTAATTGTTGGAGGGAATGACGCTGATCACAGCAATATTTTGTCGTCATTTAACTCAGTTGGAATCCCAATTAATTTTACTGAATCAGCCCGCAATCTAGGAGTTATCTTTGACTCTAGCATGTCATTTAAAGCGCATATTACAAAGTCGTCCAAAACATGTTTTTCCATCTTAAAAATATTAGGAAATTAAGGCGCTTTCTAAATAAACAGGATTGTGAGAAATTAATTCATGCATTTATCTCTAGTAGGATTGACTACTGCAATGCGGTGTTCACTGGCTGTTCAAACTGTTCTCTATACAGCCTCCAGTTAATCCAAAATGCGCTGCAAGAATTATTACAAGAACAAGAAAATATGAACACATAACCCCAGTTCTTAAATCTTTACACTGGCTCCCAGTTAAGTTTAGGGCAGATTTCAAAATCCTCCTTTTAACATATAATAAGCCATTACTTGTCTGAACTTATCATGACTTACAAACCTGAGCGCACATTAAGACTATTAAAAATATAGGTGCAAAAGTATTGCAGAGACACCCCAGTAAGGTCACAGAAGCCCAGGACACAAAAGGCCACACAGTGAAGGCAGTATTTAAGAAATACTTCCTAACCCCTCCAGATCAAATGACCTATCCACAAGGGAGACTTCATCAACCCAAGAAGAAGGAACTCCATAGTAGCAGTTATCTATCTCTCTCTCTATACAGTGCATCCGGAAAGTATTCACAGCGCATCACTTTTTTCCACATTTTGTTATGTTACAGCCTTATTCCAAAATGAATTAAATTCATTTTTTTCCTCAGAATTCTACACACAACACCCCATAATGACAACGTGAAAAGTTTACTTGAGGTTTTGCAAATTTATTAAAAATTAAAAACTGAGAAATCACATGTACATAAATATTCACAGCCTTTATCAATACTTTGTCGCTGCACCTTTGGCAGCAATTACAGTCTCAAGTCTTTTTGAATATGATGCCACAAGCTTGGCACTCCTATCCTTGCCCAGTTTCGCCCATTCCTCTTTGCAGCACCTCTCAAGCTCCATCAGGTTGGATGGGAAGCGTCGGTGCACAGCCATTTTAAGATCTCTCCAGAGATGTTCAATCAGATTCAAGTCTGGGCTCTGGCTGAGCCACTCAAGGACATTCACAGAGTTGTCCTGAAGCCACTCCTTTGATATCTTGGCTGTGTGCTTAGGGTCGTTGTCCTGCTGAAAGGTGAACCGTTGCCCCAGTCTGAGGTCAAGAGCGCTCTGGAGCAGGTTTTCATCCAGGATGTCTCTGTACATTGCTGCAGTCATCTTTCCCTTTATCCCGACTAGTCTTCCAGTTCCTGCCGCTGAAAAACATCCCCACAGCATGATGCTGCCACCACCATGCTTCACTGTAGGGATGGTATTGGCCTGGTGATGAGTGTTGCCTGGTTTACTCCAAACGTAACACCTTGCATTACCACCAAAGAGTTCAATCTTTGTCACATCAGACCAGAGAATTTTGTTTCTCGTGGTCTGAGAGTCCTTCAGGTGCCTTTTGGCAAACTCCAGGCGGGCTGCCATGTGCCTTTTAGTAAGAAGGTTCTCCTCTCTCCACAGAGGACCTCTGGAGCTCTGACAGAGTGACCATCGGGTTCTTGATCACCTCCCTGACTAAGGCCCTTCTCCCCGATTGCTCAGTTTAGATGGCCGGCCAGCTCTAGGAAGAGTCCTGGTGGTTTCGAACTTCTTCCACTTATAGATGATGGAGGTCACTGTGCTCATTTGGACCTTCAAAGCAGCAGCAATTTTTCTGTAACCTTCCCCAGATTTGTGCCTCGGGACAATCCTGTCTCGGAGGTCTACAGACAATTCCTTTGACTTCATGCTTGGTTTGTGCTCTGACGTGAACTGTCAACTGTGGGACCTTATATAGACAGATGTGTGCCTTTCCACATCATGTCCAATCAACTGAATTTACCACAGGTGGACTCCAATTAAGCTGCAGAAACTTCTCAAGGATGATCAGGGGAAACAGGATGCACCTGAGCTCAATTTGGAGCTTCATGGCAAAGGCTGTGAATACTTATGTACATGTGCTTTCTCAATTTTTTTATTTTTAATAAATTTGCAAAAAACCTCAAGTAAACATTTTTCACATTGTCATTATGGGGTGTTGTGCGTAGAATTCTGAGGAAAAAAATGAATTTAATCCATTTTGGAATAAGGCTGTAACATAACAAAATGTGGAAAAAGTGATTCGCTGTAAATACTTTTCGGATGCACTGTATAAAATGCTAAGTGTTGTGTCTATCTGACACACGATTACTCATGAGCCACTGGACCTTGAACTTAAACTAAAGCTTATGAGCAGGAGCAACCTCAGATCGCGGTTTGGATCTTTCCTATGGCAAACTGCATTCAAAAACATCTGCTGAGCAAGAAGCAAATTGCAAAAGCCAGTTATGTGATAGGAAATAGTAGACTGACAGCTCCGCCATCACTTAAGGATCAAGTAAATGCAGTAAGGCAACATGTTGGTGCTTGCAGACTACTGGGACTGGAATCTTGAACTTGGGAGGACTGGATATCCACATGTTTCTAATTGTCGGTAAAAGCAAGCTAATCATGTAACACAGAAGACTGGTTTAGTTTGTTTCAGTTCTGTGGAGCCAAAAATCCTTAACTGTGAAATATTGGTAAGCCTACAGATTCCCCACAAGATGTTTTTGGAATTGGGACTTAAAAACTCACTTTTATTCCTACTTTTATAAATTACATTTTAGAAAAAATTGACATTTAATTTCTTTCTCTCGTTGCCCCAGCAATCATTCCAGGCTACAAAAAAAGACATATCAGCAATAGAAAAGATCCAGTGAAAAGCAGGTAGTCTGAGTTCAGAACTGTAAAATGGAAGATATAATAAAGTTTGAAGGAACTTCATCTTTTCTGTTTATGTAAACAGAGATTAAGAGTGGACATAATTTCAATAACTTCAAAGTAAGCTCTTATACAAGATCACTGGGACACAGTTGGAAACTAGTTAAGGGTAAGTACCACGGAAATGTCAGAAGGTTTTTCTTCATATAAAAAACCTTAGAAACATGGAATAAATTGCTAGGTAATGTGGTGAGGAGTAGGACTTTAGGTACCTTCAGATACTTAACTTGATGTTATTTTGGATAATCTACAGTAGGCGAATAGGATAGAGAAAGTCTTTAGGCTGAATAGTCTGTTCTTGTCAAAACTGTTCTAATGTTCACAATGTACAACTTACTTACTTAGTCTAAGAGATTTTAAAACATAAATATGGAATGTATTTAATGTGACATTGTTAATTTCTTTGAATTTTCATTGTGTATTTTGCTAAGACTGAATTAAGTGGGCATTTTTTCATTAATAATACTAGTATTTACATGTATACAGTAAAGTGTACTGTCATCTGTAAATGAAGCATATCACTAAAGTTACCTGGTCCCTAAGGACCTTGACGATTTTGGATGTATGCCAGCATATTCATTTTTAAGTTAATATACTTAATAAAATAAATTAAATAACCTCCAAGGTTGTCATTTTAATGATAGTTCTATTAACTGCATCATCATCATTCTAATGTTGTAATGAAGAGGGATTACAGAGATGTAAATTACTAAAATGAATACTTTATGGGAATTAACAATGGATAATTTTTATTAAAAAATAAAACACATCATTAAAGCTTTGCTTTGTTCTTAAAGAGTAATTATTTAACTTTTTGAAAATGTATACCAGCAGAATCAGAGAGTCTGTGTCAGTCTGATGAACATACAGTGTCATCTGATTCTTTCATTCAGCCATTCATTTCCACCTCCTGCATTACTTGTACCCATCACTGGGTACAAAGCAGAAACCAGTAGTAGATGGGAGGCACACACATCTCAGGGCACATTGGTATACTGAGAGAAGTACTTATTTCAGGACAGCATAATAGTATACATGAGGAATATGGTGTTTACTAAAAAATCCTAATATGGCACCCACTGTTCACTTTCCCAATCTCCTGTATTCCCTCAAATTGCATTAAAAGTATAGCAGCTATAGCACCTTAGCAATAAAAAGCACATCTGTTAATACTGTACATTTATTGTGTGATAGAGGCAGGAACTGAACTGGCAAGTTTGTGGTTTAAGGTTCACTGCCTTAGCCACTACACCACATTACCTAAATTAGATTAAATATATTCCAGATGGGGCTCAGACCCACAATGGCTGGCTTAGTCTACTAAGACTAAATGTCTACTAATTTTCTTTTCTTTTTAAACATTGCTTTAGCTACTTAAATATCATATCTTATGGTTTTAATCCTTTTAAGTATTCATGTAGGTTGATCGTATTTGTCGCAGACCAAAATGGCATATTGATTATTGCTAATTTCTGTACTAATGGCTTCATACTGTACATCAACAGAGATGTCCATCCATTTTCTAACCAGCTGAATCCGAATACAGAGTCACGGGGGTCTGCTGGAGCCAATCCCAGCCAACACAGGGCACAAGGCAGGAACCAATCCTGGGCAGGGTGCCAACCCACCGCAGGACACACACAAACACCAATCACACACTAGGGCCAATTCAGAATCGCCAATCCACCTAACCTGCATGTCTTTGGATTGTGGGAGGAAACCGGAGCGCCCGGAGGAAACCCACACAGAGAACATGCAAACTCCACGCAGGGAGGACCCGGGAAGCGAACCCGGGTCTCCTAACTGCGAGGCAGCAGCGCTACCACTGCGCCACCGTGCCGCCCTCAACAGAGATGTTCATTTTCAAAAGGGTTTATCTGATAAAAACAACATGTGAGACCAAAAAAGCCCCATGTCTGTTGTGAATTTTAATGTTTCTTATTGTTATTAATGAACATTGGTTTTCATTTATTATTTTACATATGACCATGATGTATGTTGATTATTTGTTTTAGCATAAGTGCAACCTATGGAAACCACACTCCATTTCTAGTCATGTTCAGTCATCTACTGTATATGAAATGTTTCATCATCACACATATTTTAAAGAAAGATGACACCCATCTCTTGGTGCCTCAAAATAAAAATAAAAATTTGTTTGTACACAACTGATAAGTTTTGCTTTAGGCATAACTTGCATGCACCTGAAGCAAAAATGGAATCTTGGAATATTTTGTACCAAGGAATGGAAGCACATTAGGAGAAAAGTGGTTAGGGGTCAGGCTAGAAGTTTAAATACCAGTGGAAACTAGCACCCTAAAACCAGATGCTAATAAAAAGCAAAGTTTTTTAAAAACATAGTGGAAACCAAAGAACCTAAACTAACTTTGGATTTTTTTTCCCTCTGTTTTACCACACGTTTGACTTGTTTTCATAAGATCAGACAATAAAATACATAAGATGTGTCACCATCTGTTATTGGTAGGACAAGATAACTCACATCACCACAAGACTTCCATGCAGTGGCATCTCCTGAAGATTTTTAGTGGGGTAGTCAGATTGGGCAAGTGAAGATCACAGGATGGAACATTTAAATTTAACATAAAATGCTGTGTCCAATATTGAATTGATAAGGGAAGCAATTTGTTCCATATTTTTGTACACATCATTATATACATACACTAAAAACCATAAAAACAAGTAAAACCAAACCAGGTGTACAAGTGTAGTGAATAAGTTTCATTTCTGTGGCATGCTCTAGCTGCTCTGTGAGATTGCATGTCAGCATCAACATTACCATATTCTAACTACAGGGTCTCGGGGGTCTGCTGGAGCCAATCCCAGCCAACACAGGGCGCAAGGTAGGAAACAAACCCTAGGCAGGGCGCCAGCCCACAGTAACATTACCATTATGGTGCATTCATATATTGATGGTACACACAGTCTAAACTTTGCTATGCATGTGTGTGCAATCCAAGTCCACCCGTAAAATGCAAGAGGCTGTCTGAATGGGAGATAGAATGTCAGTTGGTCATCCTTGTCCCTGGTGAGAAATATATACAGCATTTAGCTTTTTTCGTCAGTCATCGAGGAATACCTGACCTGAAACAGCATGGTGTAGGTGCTACCCATGTCAGAGAAGCTAAAGCGAAGATGACACAGAATAGAATCGCTTGATTCCTTATAGCAGAGGCAGACACAGTATTCTGTTGTTGTTTAATTAATTGCATGTTACCCACTACATGTTAGCCTAAATTACCATGTATTATACTGTAACCCCCTCCCCTCCTTGAACCGTCACCTTATCGTGGTGGAGGGGTTTGCGTGTCCCAATGATCCTAGGAGCTATGTTGTCCGGGGCTTTATGCCCCTGGTAGGGCCACCCAAGGCAAACTGGTCCTAGGTGAGGGATGAGACAAAGAGCGGTTCAATAAACCTCTGATGAAGAATAAAACCCTTGGACGACGTTTTCCCTTGCCGGGCTGGTCACGGGCCCCCTCTGGAGCCAGGCCTGGAGGTGGGGCTCGATGGCGGCGCCTGGTGGCGGGCCTGCACCCATGGGGCTCGGCGGGCACAGCCCGAAGAGGTAACGTGGGTCCTCCTCCCCATGGGCTCACCACCTATGGGAGGGGCCAAGGAGGTTGGGTGCAGTGTGAGTTGGGTGGTGGCCGAAGGCGGGGACCTCAGCTGGCTGTTGGGACGTGGAATGTCACCTCTCTGAAGGGGAAGGAGCCTGAGCTAGTGAGCGAGGTCGAGAGGTTCGGCTTGATATAGTCGGATTCACCTCGACGCACAGCTTGGACTCTGGAACCAATCTCCTTGAGAGGGGCTGGACTCTCTACCACTCTGGAGTTGCCCCCTGTGCGAGGGCGCCAGCAGGTGTGGGCATACTTATTGCCCCGACTGGAGCCTGTGCATTGGGGTTTACCCCGGTGGACGAGAGGGTGGCCTCCCTCCGCCTTCGGGTGGGGGGAAGGGTCCTGACTGTTGTTTGTGCATATGCACCGAACAGCAGTTTGGAGTATCCACCCTTTTTGGAGTCTCTGGAGGGGTTGCTAGAGGGCATACCTTCTGGGGATTCCCTCGTTTTGCTGGGAGACTTCAATGCTCACGTGGGCAATGACAGTGAGACCTGGAAGGGCGTGATTGGGAGGAATGGCCCCGATCTGAACCCGGCGGTGTTTTGTTATTGGACTTCTGTGCTCGTCACGGATTGTCCATAACGAACACCATGTTCAAGCATAAGGGTGTTCATATGTGCACTTGGCACCAGGACACCCTAGGCCTCAGGTCGATGATCGACTTTGTGGTCGTGTCGTGGACTTGCGCCATATGTCTTGGACACTTTCGGGTGAAGAGAGGGGCGGAGCTGTCAACTGATCACCACCTGGTGGTGAGTTGGCTTCGATGGTGGGGAAGATGCGGTCAGACCTGGTAGGCCCAAGCGTGTTGTGAGGGTCTGCTGGGAGCGGCTGGCAGAGTCCCCTGTCAGAAGTAGCTTCAACTCCCACCTCCGCAGAACTTCAACCACGTCCCGAGGGAGGTGGGGACATTGAGTCGAATGGGCCATGTTCCGTGCCTCTATTGTTGATGCGGCTGACCGGAGCTGTGGGTCCAAGGTGGTCGGTGCCTGTCGTGGCGGCAATCCCGAACCCGGGACACCGGCGTGAGGGATGCCGTCAAGCTGAAGAAGGAGTCCTATAGGACTTTTTGTCCTGTGGGTCTCTGGAGGCAGCTGATAGGTACCGCAGGCCAAGCGAACGCGGCTTCGTTGTTGCTGAGGCAAAACTCGGGCATGGGAGGAGTTTGGAGGCCATGGAGAGCGACTTTGGACGGCCGAGGAGATTCTGGTCCACCGTCCGGCGTCTCAGGAGGGAAGCAGTGCAGTGTCAACACCGTATATGGTGGGGATGGTGCCTGCTGACCTCGACTTCGGGCGTTAGGGTCGGTGGGAGGAGTACTTGAAGACCTCCTCAATCCCACTAACATGCCTTCCAATGAGGAAGCAGAGCCTGGGGACTCTGAGGTGGGCTCTCCCATCTCTGGGACTGAAGTCACCGAGGTGGTCAAAAAACTCCTTGGTGGCAGGGCCCGGGGTGGATGAGATACGCCGGAGTTCCTTAAGGCTCTGGATGTTGTAGGACTGTCTTGGTTGACACGTCTCTGCAACATCGCATGGACATCGGGACAGTGCCTCTGGATTGGCAGACCGGGGTGGTGGTCCCCTCTTTAAAAGGGGACGGAGGGTGTGTTCCAACTATAGAGGGATCACACTCCTCAGCCTCCCTGGAAAAGTCTATTCGGGGTTCTGGAGAGGAGGGTCCGTCGGATAGTGAACCTCGGATTCAGGAGGAACAGTGTGGTTTTAGTCCTGGTGGCGGAACAGTGGACCAGCTCTTCACCCTTAGCAGAGTCCTGGAGGGTGCATGGGAGTTTGCCCGACCGGTCTACATGTGTTTTGTGGACTTGGAAAAGGCATTGACCGTGTCCCTCGGGAATCCTGTGGGGGTGCTCGGGAGTATGGGGTACGGACCCCTGATAAGAGCTGTTCGGTCTCTGTACAACGGTGTCAGAGCTTGGTCCGCATTGCCGCAGTAAGTCGAGCCCGTTTCCAGTGAGAGTTGGACTCCGCCAGGGCTGCCCTTTGTCACCGATTCTGTTCATAACTTTTATGGACAGAATTTCTAGGCAACCCAGGTGTTGAAGGGGTCGGTTTGGTGGACTCAGGATTGGGTCACTGCTTTTGCAGATGATGTTGTCCTGTTTGCTTCATCAGGCCGTGATCTTCAGCTCTCTCTGGATCGGTTCGCAGCTGAGTGTGAAGCGGCTGGGATGAGAATCAGCACCTCCAAATCCGAGAGCATGGTCCTCAGCCGAAAAGGGTGGAGTGCCCTCTCAGGGTTGCGGGAGAGATCCTGCCCCAAGTGGAGGAGTTCAAGTATCTCGGGGTCTTGTTCACGAGTGAGGGAAGAATGGAGTGTGAGATCGACAGGCAGATCGGTGCGGCATCCGCAGTGATGCAGGCTCTGCATCGGTCTGTCGTGGTGAAAAAGGAGCTGAGCCGTAAGGCAAAACTCTCAATTTACCAGTCGATCTACGCTCCTACCCTCACCTATGGTCATGAGCTATGGGTAGTGACGAAAAAGAGCGAGATCGCGAATACAAGTGGCTGAAATGAGTTTCCTCCGCAGGGTGTCTGGGCTTTCCCTTAAAGATAGGGTGAGAAGCTCAGTCATCTGGGAGGGGCTCAGAGTAGAGCTGCTGTTCCTCCGCATCGAGAGGAGTCAGATGAGGTGGCTCGGGCATCTGATCAGAATGCCTCCTGGACGCCTCCCTGGTGAGGTGTTCGGGCACGTCCAACCGGGAGGAGGCCCGGGGAAGACCCAGGACACGCTGGAGGGACTATGTCTCCCGGCTGGCCTGGGAACGCATTTGGGATTCTCCAAGAGCTGGAAGAAGTGGCGGGGAGAGGGAAGTCTGGGCCTCTCTGCTTAAGCTGCTGCCCCCGCGACCCGACCTCGGATAAGCGGAAAAGGATGGATGGATGGATGGTTGGATATACTGTAACCAATAAAAGGCAATAATCAGTGCAAATTGATCATGCTGATACTACTGTCCTTTTGGACTGAAGGCTAAGATAAATAGATTTATTTTATAATTCATAAATGATACATTCTATGACAGTGTGCAGTTTAAAACATCTAAATAAATACCTGTACCGGTCTATCGGGTTTCATCCATAACCATGATACATATTGAAAAAAAATTTTTCAGCATATTCTTTGCAATTTAAAAGCTTAACCTATGCACATTTTCAGTCTAATTAATGACTCCAGGTAAGAGCTGTGGAGTTGACTCTCGTGTATCATGCAGTTAAGCACAACCTGTGCTCTGAAAGTTCTGATTTTGCACAAAAGATGAACCATCATTTAGTATTTCTGTTCTTTATTATTTCATTGTTTGTGTATTTGTTAGAGGTTTTTTTTTTTATTTTGTCATACAAAAAAGTAATTCTATACATATCAGTTCCCCAAAAATGATAGCAACACCTAGAGGTTTGGGTTGTGGGTGTTCGTAATTTCACCACATTAAAGTTGGCAATCTTACCCCCAGTGTAGCAGGATAAAGGATGGGATTAAAGTTGAGGGTAACCTTTTTTAGTATTTGCCCTTCTTTTATTGTTTTGTTCTATCCGTGTGTTATTAAAATGCATTCTTTCTATGTAGAAAAGTAAACCTGCTAATTTATTTATGTTATTCCACATGAATGTGCTTTGTTTTAGTGGAGACCATGGGAAGTAAAGTTTTTCCTTTACAGTACATTGTGTGTAATCTATAAAGAAAGGACAAAGTCTGCACATGAAGTGAGCCTACCTGCCTGTGTTCCTCTATCGCTCAAGTGGTGCAACCGATCCATTGAAGACGCAGGCTCACAGAAAATATGTGGTTGGTGTTTGAAGCTGTTCTACAATTTCCTTGCAAATTTTGGAATTATATTTTAAAATAATTTTTAAATGTCAATTTCAACAGATTATTTCATATGCCAACACATATTGACTTTTTTTTTTTAATTTATTCAAATTGTAGCTTTTTTCTTTCATTCTGGCTCCCCTGTCCTCCATACTTTCTGAAATATACACTACTAACATATTTACTGTATATTTCTATTAAAATGTTTTTTTCACATTTCCGGTCTCAACGTTTGTATTACTATTATGGGTTAAATGGAAAAGGTTTAGCATATGCTTTAAAATAAAAATCAATGATTAAAGGAGTTGAGAATATTTTGCAATGTAACTCTTCTCCCTGGTGTGCTTAGCATAACAGTTCTATCAAAGTGTAAACAATAACACCTATTGTAAATAGTAGAAGATCCAAAAGATAGATAGTGATACAAAAAACAGCTTTGTGGAAGAGGAAAGCCTTGCTTTGTATGATGGGGAGTTCATAGGCCATCTCCGAGGTCTTAATTAACTATAACAGTGTTCATGCTGGATTTTCCTGGGAAGGTCTTCCTTCCATTGTGCCTCTGAGCTCTCAAATGCTTTTTAGAATGTGATCCAAAGGACTTAAGGCTCTTGGGGATTTGCAGACCAAAAGCACCCGCATTACCCAAGCCTCTGAGAGAACTCTATTTTGCACAAAGTGCACTTCAGTTTGCAACATCACAGAAATTCTTGAAAAAGTTAACACCTCATAAGAAAAAGAATTTCGTTGAATGGAATTAAAAATTTAATTAGAGCATGCCTGTACACTAAAAAGCTTTTCAGGTATGTGTAGTGGGCACCTGATAAGAGAGATAAAAAATGGAACAATATCAATACAACTATCTACTTCCATCAAAAAGAAAAGAGAGTGGTTAAAATCGAGGGTTCACTTAATGAATGATTTGTGTCATTCAGATTACATCAGATTTATTTGGTATAACAGATATGAAAAGAAAACAGAGAAACATTTCAACCATTAGATAGTTAAGAGGATAAAAGGAAGGCAAATATACAGAAAGGTCATCACACTCATTCGTGTAACTACTATTCTTTCAAATCCTTAGACTAGCCTGTACAATACCTACGAAAATTGATGCCTTACATGCAAAAACAAACAGTACAAGAATACAATTCAAGAAAATGGAAACACATTGTAAAAATATATATCTTGTGAGCAATTAAGCTATATGTGCTATAAAATCGATAGCCTAGGACATAAAAACTGAAGAATTTATGGAAACAATCTAAAAGCCAACACTAAAATAGTAAAATATGAATCAATAATTCACCTAACTACTAAATG
The DNA here is from genome assembly GCF_016835505.1 of Polypterus senegalus. Lineage (NCBI taxonomy): Eukaryota > Metazoa > Chordata > Cladistia > Polypteriformes > Polypteridae > Polypterus > Polypterus senegalus. The sequence continues at coordinate 188,060,585 of NC_053157.1, forward strand.
CTTTGTGTGTTTTCTTTCATTTGTAGTCATTTTACATCAGCTGGCCTGCATGACATTACCTGTGTACATTACTATTCTCCCCAGTTTTGTAGTGGTACGGTATAATCACCTAATGCAATGCTTGTGGCCTTACATCTCTGTGGGCTTGTGTTCAATTCCAGAATCCGTCACCATCTCTGTGCATTTTTCCTAATTTGCATTGGTTTCATCTGGGTATTGTAGTTTCCATTTGCAATATAGGGACAAGACTGTTAGGATATTTGACCAATTGTCTGTGCATATGTGAGTGTAAGTGTGTGTGTATGTGTGTGTGTTCTTGCAATGAACTGGTGCCAAATCCAGGCTTGGTTTATATCCGGCACCTGCTACTGCTCTGTTTTTCCATAATTCTGTATTTAATAAAGCAGTTCCAGTAAACAGATGAGTAAATAAGCTCATTTTTTGTATGATATAATACTGTGACCTGCTCACAACTGGCAACTTTTTTTTGACTACATAACTACAAACTGTCTGTATGTGTATAGCACTATTTTCCACAAGCTGTTGCCTCCAAAAAAAAAATTCTATGGCTATCCATTAGATGGTATGGTAGGTAAAATGATATGTGACAGCAAAGCTGGCTGCATCTGTAGTGGCTGTATACTGAGATACAGCTTCTTTCATATGTTGTGTTTTGACAAGCTCAATTAGATGCAAATTAACTTATACTTCTTGTTCAATGTGTTAGGGGATTGCAATGATGTCCTGATTCTGTGTCAAGTGTTAGTATTTGTTCTCTTTGTCTACTGTCAATTAAACAGCTTAAAATCCAAGTAACTGCTGATGTGTTCTGCAACTCTTCATACAGTCACAGTCATGCACTTTCGTGAATCAGAGATTCATTATGCACAGAATCATTATAACCATGTTTTTCCAACTGTATCATATATTTTTTGTTTTGTCACTAAGGCACTATTTTGTGGTTTTTGTTTTTGCCAGCCATAGCTCTTTTGACCTGCAGTGTATTCACAGTCATTTTATTTACTGTTATGATACCCATTGCTAGTCACATATTCACTGTCATTGTGATGGGTGTCATTATGTACTGTAAGATGAAGGCACTGGTACCTTTCTGTCATTCTCTATATCCTTTCCTTCTTTTCCTATTTTTGCATGTTATCACAAATATATGACTTGTTAAGTGTAACACCACTTGGGGCCATGGATTGGCACTCTTATTTACGCTGTTTCCTATTTTGCTAGGATCCTGAGTTGGTTTGTCGTGTGGTGGGTGCGGCAATGCTCTGTAACAGCGCATGCTCCTAACATAACCTAACCTAAACCTATTTTGCTCTCAAAAGTGAAGAAAGAAGGCTCAAGGGGTAAAGACACACACGCGCAAATAGGGAGCAGCCAACGGGCCTGACACAGTGTGAATACAACAACCAGGGTAATTTGACGTTTAGCGCTAATGCCTCTCTCTCTTATCCTTCAGGAAAACAGACGATTAGAAGACTTACCTTCTGTTCAAAATCCATCCAAGAAGCAGTCCTCTTCCGGGTAACGAAAATACGACTCCATTAGATGATCTCACTTCTGCCTCACTCCAGATGACCTCACTTCCGCCTCCAATCCATCTTATCACCTCCACCTCACCATTTCAGCATCACTGTCAATTGTCATTGTCATTTCCTGTCCGTCACATGTAAAAATCCCCTGTATCATGCCAACAACAAGTCATGGAAGTCTTTGTTAATGTTACAAGACAACTATCCTCAAGACCTACAGTATATGGGACTGGGTCCAAACCTTTATGTGTTTCTCTGGTATTTTTCTGTTTTCACAACATCAGTTTTGCTTCCTTGGGAACAACTGCCCCTTTCAATCTTGGGGAATTTAAGAACCAAATTCACCAGAATCACTAGTCAGTTAAAGGATTCCCATCAAGAAAGATGTTCTAAGACCAGCATTGGCTGAGTACTTATTTTTTTGCATTTTATTTTGGCTACACTAACCTGCCACATCCTGGTTATTACAAATTCTTCCTATGAAAAACTTTAGTGATCATTCTCGTTAGTTTATTCTAGTTACAAAAATTCTTCTATTCCTTAACTATGAATAACATTTTCTTGATTTGGGTCTGATGAGATTTTCCCCTTTGGCTACGTTGTGTTCCATGTACAATCCTGATTTCATGCCCTTACCTGCTGTATGTTGCTGTTTATTTCATGTCCTCAAAGTTACAACCTCTGGCGTGTTATTGAAACATCGTAACTTCCATTTCCATTCAAAAACTGCTGCTATCCCCTGCAGTCAGGACAGGTGTATTTATTAATTTAACTTTCACTTTTCTGAGTTATTTAATAGTTTCTCCTTTGGTTTTAGAAATTTTGATTCTGACCTAAAGTTTAGATTTAGTATAAATTCTGACCTTTACCATTCACTTTGTTTGTAGACATTGCATTTTGGATATGGAATTGGCTATTTTGACAATTCCACTTTATTTTTGTTTGTTTTTCTAGCGTATGTTTTAAATTATAAATTTGTGTATTCATGTTTTTGTTTATAGTTACATTTTCTTCATTATATATATATATATATATATATATATATATACAGTGGGATGCAAAAGTTTGGGCAACCTTGTTAATGGTCATTATTTTCCTGTATAAATCGTTGGTTGTTACGATAAAAAATGTCAGTTAAATATATCATATAGGAGACACACACAGTGATATTTGAGAAGTGAAAGGAAGTTTACTGGATTTACAGAAAGTGTGCAATAATTGTTAAAACAAAATCAGGCAGGTGCATAAATTTGGGCACCGTTGTCATGTTATTGATTCCAAAACTTTTAGAACTAATTATTGGAACTCAAATTGGCTTGGTAAGCTCAGTGACCCCTGACCTACATAAACAGGTGAATCCTATAATGAGAAAGAGTATTTAAGGGGTCAATTGTAAGTTTCCTCCTCCTTTAATTTTCTCTGAAGAGTAGCAACATGGGGGTCACAAAACAACTCTCAAATGACCTGAAGACAAAGATTGTTCACCATCATGGTTTAGGGGAAGGATACAGAAAGCTGTCCCAGAGATTTAAGCTGTCTGTTTCCACAGTTAGGAACATATTGAGGAAATGGAAGACCACAGGCTCAGTTCAAGTTAAGGCTTGAAGTGGCAGACCAAGAAAGATTTCGGATAGACAGAAGCGACGAATGGTGAGAACAGTCAGAGTCAACCCACAGACCAGCACCAAAGACCTACAACATCATCTTGCAGCAGATGGAATCACTGTGCATCGTTCAACCATTCGCGACTTTACACAAGGAGATGCTGTATGCAGAGTGATGCAGAGGAAGCCTTTTCTCCGCCCACAGCACAAACAGAGCCGCTTGAGGTATGCTCAAGCACATTTGGACAAGCCAGCTTCATTTTGGAATAAGGTGCTATGGTTTGATGAAACTAAAATTGAGTTATTTGGGCATAACAAGGGGCGTTATGCATGGAGGAAAAAGAACACAGTATTCCAAGAAAAACACCTGCTACCTACAGTAAAATATGGTGGTGGTTCCATCATGCTGTGGGGCTGTGTGGCCAGTGCAGGGACTGGGAATCTTGTCAAAGTTGAGGGACGCATGGATTCCAGTCAGTATCAGCAGATTCTGGAGACCAATGTCCAGGAATCAGTGACAAAGCTGAAGCTGCGCCGGGCTGGATCTTTCAACAAGACAACGACCCGAAACACTGCTCAAAATCCACTAAGGCATTCATGCAGAGGAACAAGTACAACGTTCTGGAATGGCCATCTCAGTCCCCAGACCTGAATATAATTGAAAATCTGTGGTGTGAGTTAAAGAGAGCTGTCCATGCTCGGAAGCCATCAAACCTGAATGAACTAGAGATGTTTTGTAAAGAGGAATGGTCCAAAATACCTTCAACCACAATCCAGACTCTCATTTGAACCTACAGGAAGCGTTTAGAGGCTGTAATTTCTGCAAAAGGCGGATCTACTAAATATTGATTTCATTTCTTTTTTGTGGTGCCCAAATTTATGCACCTGCCTGATTTTGTTTGAACAATTATTGCACACTTTCTGTAAATCCAATAAACTTCATTTCACTTATCAAATATCACTGTGTGTGTCTCCTATATGATATATTTAACTGACATTTTTTATCGTAACAACCAACGATTTATACAGGAAAATAATGACTATTAACAAGGCTGCCCAAACTTTTGCATCCTACTGTATATATTTATATTGTGAGACTTGCCCGGAGACCACCAGTTGGAGACCACATCTTTATAAAAGTCACACGTTTATTATTCATTAAATAAACACAGTCCAAAACACCACACAATGCATCAAGCAATAATCACCCAATAATCCTTCTTTCTCTCAGTCCTTGGCCGCCAATCTACTCCTGGGAGCTTCGTCCTGCTCCCTCTCCCGACTCTACCTCCCTGATTGCTGGAAGGCGGCCCCTTTTATTCCTGCCCAGATGTGCTCCAGGTGGCTGATGACGTCCGTCTGGCAGCACTTCCTGGTGTGGCGGAAGTGCTGCCCTTTGCACCGGAAGCACTCCGGACGTCCCTGGAAAGTTCCTCCGCCATCTTGCAGAGTATGGCAGAAATAACTATTTCCAGGTCCCACGAGGTTTAAGGTGCCCTCTGGCGGTGGCCACGGGTCCCAATTAGTTATAATCTTTTCTCTCTTTTCCCGTGGTCCTTGCCTGTTCCAGGGTGGTTGCCCCCTCGTGGCCCGAAAGCTAGTCTTGCCCCTTTCCGGTCCTTTTAGGCATATATATATATATATATAGACACACACATTGGATTGAGAACCATTTCAAACTAAGGATGGGTTTGGCAAAACACAACACGTACATTAAGAAAAATAGTAGCCACAAGTGCTATCAGTGCTTCGAATATGAGAACACCATTGCTTGAATATGCATTTACTTCAGTCACAAAATATTTTTTCAGATACTTTAGAATGTAATTGCGTACTAAATGGACTCAAAAACAAAACATAAAGAAAAGGATGCATAATTAATTCTGGGTAACTTAATGTAAGGTCCCAACTATTGTTCTGAAAATAAATTCCTGTCTGAAATGTACAGCTGACAACAAAATAGAGCTCTGAGGTTTTATTTTCCAAGGAATTTAAGAGTTTTGGTGAACAGCTGCAGGTATATTATTACAAGCCCTTTGGGTAAAAGACTAAATATAAATAATTCTAGTGACAGATGGTCAGATGAATATTCCAGCTGTTGAAATGGCATGTCTAATGTCACTTTGTAATTCAGAGACACTTATAAAAAATATTGTTGCAACTGACTATATTTGTAATCATGATTTGTTGTAGATAATGTAAAAAAAATGTAAAGCTTCAAGTGGCCATTATTGTATTAGGTACACCCATCTATCGTAAATGTTAGTTGTTTCTCCATTTACAAATACATTCAACAAGGTGTCAAAAAGTGTGCCACAGATATTCTAGCTCATCTGAACCTCACTATGTTCCATTGTTGTTGCAAATTGATTGTTTGGTCTCAGCTCCCAATTGCTTATTCAAGACCTACCTCTCTCAACATTTGCTGGTCATTAATCCACATTAGTGAGATTCTGCATTTTTTCAATGGTATTTTATGAAACTGAACTGTTGAATTGACCTTCAGCTTCTAGAAGCACCTTGGATATGTACATATACAAGGCATACTTTCTGCCTGATAATGTTTTCACTTGCTGTTCTTTAACTTTTAATCTGAAATTGCAAGTCGATATGACATGAAGTAGAAAGGTGAACAATGAATGGACTTGGTCACAAGTCCAGAGCAGTGAATGAGGAGAGAGGCAGTCTTCAATTTAACAGCTTGATCCCATTTCAAAGGATTTTCTGGAAGTGGTTATTTAATGATATTATAGCCTTTAATAGCCCTAGGGAATTTTGGTAAAGGATTTCTCAATTGAAATGTCTGATAATGAATGGAACTCAGCGATTTTTGCAGTTTTGCAAAATTTCTTCTGCACTTTTGTGGGCTGAAGCCAGCCTGTGGATTAGCTACTCGGACTGCCACACAGTGTACCTTATCTGGACAGACATTTTAGGATTCTGGCCTGCTTTGTGCTGCAGTATTGGAAGCCTCATCTTTGCCATTTATATATGCCATGAATCACAACCCACTTTATGTTCAGTAAAACTAAGTTTGGCGAATTTAATAGTTAGGCCTACCTTTCAGTATTCTCATTTTTCATTACTTATGAAAGAAATCAAAAAGGATTGGAATTGAAGATGCAGACACCATATCCTTACAGGAACAATCTGTAATATCTGTCAACCCTTTTAAAAGAAAGTGTTACAAAGAGGAAATTGTGCTGCATCCTTTTATACATTCCAAAATCAGATTTCAGTCCCCACTCATAACATAAGCTCTAATAATGTTGCCTATAGGACTTGGCGGAATAGAGATACCTTAAGAGGTCACGATCAACCTGGTCTGCTTGACTAGATGACCATCTTTCAGTTTCGTTAGTCTAATTGTTCATGTCTTTACGTTACTAAACTACACTGTTCTCATATACGTTCTGTACGCGCACACAGTCTCTAGCTTATTCTGCATAGTTCAGCCAACAAGTTCCCTCTTCCACTCTTATCATGACTTGTCAGTCACACACGAGCCAAGCTGTTAAGTGTCTCAACAAGCACGCCCGAGAAGAAAAGCACCTTTAACTTTTATTTTATTTTATTTGTTGAACCCGAGCTGTTACTGCAGTACTAAATAATGAAATGCACTTAACTGCCCTTTTCTTACTAGTTCAAGACCCTTTGTTATAGCAAACACCAAATTGTACCTCAGCTTTTAAGCATAAGCTCAGAAGAGCAGAGACTCAACATAAACCCAGTAAGCAGGGCAGCTGGTTTTTCTTGTTTTGCCAGCACACCTACATTACATGCCAGGTGCAAACTGAACCGGTGGTCCAAATTCAACTTCAACAGGAAGCAGAAGTTTGAACAATGACTGCCACCCTGGTATGAGGTTTTGGCTAAACATAGGAGCACCATCAGTAACGGACAACTATGTTGCTCGAAGGACTGCCATGTGAGGTTATTTCAACCCTCAGCCATCAGGCTGAATAGCGAGTCTCTCCTCGGTTGAGGTGGTGTTGCTCCCTGTGTGCTGAATGGTTCTGAGCTGGTCTAGCAGACATCTTAATAGACAATGACAATATGTGTAACATTCTGTAGCAATATGATATGCCAATGACTGTACTGTGAAATTGTAACTTATAAGTACGTACAATTCTAATCACTTTACACTTTGTAAATACCTATAATTTGTTAATTTACTTATAGTAATTTCTTGTTATGTGTACAAGGGGGGGGACCTAAAAATAAAAAATTGCATATTTTTCTGAACATTTCCAAACTTTAATCACCCTCAAAATAGTCTCCCTGAGACGCAATTCACATGTCCCACTTTTTCAGTTGTTCAAAACTGTTCTGAAACTCTTGCGAAGTGATAGCCTTCACAGCCTCCGTCATTTGCTTCTTGACCTCCTCTACATCCTGAGAACGCTTTCCTTTAAGGTCCCTCTTCATTCTTGGAAATAAGAAAAAATTGCAAAGTGTAAGGTCCAGGGAGTAGGAGGGCGGTGGGAAACCGTTGTCATCCCGTTTTTCATGAGAAAATGACCCACACTCAATGCTGTGTGGACGGGAGCGTTGTCGTGCTGCACAAGCCACTTGCATGATCACCACAATTCGGGTCATTTTCTCCACACTGCATCACGCAATAGCTTGAGCACTTCAAGTACGCCACTCTGCCAAATGATGCAGAGGGCAGTCTAGTACATGCATCTAGCAGTAAATGTCAGAACTAACGCCCCTCCGGCCTCCAGAAAAAAAATCTTGGTATTTTTAGTTTCCCCTTCATATTTGTACACTGCTAGCATACTTAATATTATGATAATTCATGTTGTATTTATATTTGTGCCTTATTATCTACTGCTGTAACCTTGAAATTTCCTTCAGGATCTATCTATCTATCTATCTATCTATCTATCTATCTATCTATCTATCTATCTATCTATCTATCTATCTATCTATCTATCATGAATCCCAGCTTGATTACTGAGAATCCCTTTTCCTTTCCATCTTAAGACTTTTACAAATCTGAAATTAGCCACTTGACTGACTAGATTACCACTCCTGTCCAATTCAAATGTAACACTGCCCATTTCACTTCATTTTTCCACAGTGTAACATTTCATCCCAGTGACATTCATACTGGTGGCTGTTTCTCTGGTTTCCAATGGTTCAAGCACCCAGGCTATATGTTTTTTGCAGTTAATTATTTTTATATATGTTTGCTTATTATATTTAGTGATTACAAAATAATTTCACATTTAGCAAGTAAGTATTATAATAAATAGATGTATTTTCATTTAAAATTACTGCTCTGATGAGACTGCTGGACCTATAAAAAATATTAAACTGCAACTGGGTCCCTTAAAGGCATGCTATGCGCCAGTCTATAATGCAACACATACTGTAATGGATTGTAGTCTTACTCATGTGTAATAAAGAGTCAGACATGAAGATTTAAAATGCAGCTTTATTTTTATTTATTTTTTGCAAGTAATTTATTTAAAATAGAAGAAAGATGGCTTATTAACACTTAAACTATTATTAGTTTTTGTAGAATATGTATTTATTTTTATCATAAAAAACAACATTTTTGCTGTGTTAATGTCCATGAAATAGTCCATCCATCCATCCATTTTCTAACCCGCTGAATCCGAACAGGGTCACGGGGGTCTGCTGGAGCCAATCCCAGCCAACACAGGGCACAAGGCAGGAACCAATCCTGGGCAGGGTGCCAACCCACCGCAGGACACACACAAACACACCCACACACCAAGCACACACTAGGGACAATTTAGAATCGCCAATCCACCTAACCTGCATGTCTTTGGAGTGTGGGAGGAAACCGGAGCGCCCGGAGGAAACCCACGCAGACACGGGAGAACATGCAAACTCCACGCAGGGAGGACCGGGAAGCGAACCCGGGTCTCCTAACTGCGAGGCAGCAGCGCTACCACTGCGCCACCGTGCCGCCCCTCCATGAAATAGTGATATTAGCTAATATTAAAATTATGCAACAATTATATTTGATCATATTAAAATGGAGGTGTCACGATTCAACACATCAGGACTGTTAGTTTGTAATTACTTATTGTAAAAGAGAGGATTTTAATGTGTTTTTTAGAAGTTTCTGTATAAATCAGAGGATGTACTGTGTTAATAGAGTTGACAGGTCTGGTATTACATTTCTTTATGAAAGACGCTGTATTGTTACAAACACAATGAAACTTTGTTGGCAGCTTTAATTTAATACACCAAGCCTCCCCAAATAATAGAAGAATAATGCTTTATTATGATTTAATGTGCAGCAGTGTGCCAAAAGTAGAGTGGCTTTTAAATGATGAGGACCTTGCCAGCTGTATCTGTTTTGACTTGAAAAGTAATTTATATGTCAGACAGTACTGTAATTATTATATCTGAATAGGGTAATGTTAACATGTTGCTATTTTACAAATAAGAACAAATAAGAAATAATATATAGAATGGATTTGAAAGACCTACCGTAACTGAGTGTGATTGTTTGTGTGTGAATTGGTATCCTATCTGGGTTTACTGATACTTTGCTCTACAATCCTGTAATGAATTCAGCAGCTTTAAAATAAGGCTGGATACAAATAAACCTGAATAGATAACCAAATATAATGGGTAACTGTAAAAAAAAAAAATAATAATAATCTTAACAGATAAACAAATAGAAAAAAAAACTTAAATAGATTGTTTCACTTACAAGAACTAACACCCTGCTGCAGGTCTTTACCCACATGCTTCCAACTCTTTTCTTCTGGTGGACTAGGACTATGGTCAAAGAGTTCATTCTTAGACAATGAATGATGTGGAATCAATTTTAGGCAAGTTCAGGACAGCAATCAATTTAGCAAAATAAAGTTGAGCCCATTGGACGGTCACTGACTTTTATGGCAATTAGATTGCTCCTTGTCATGTCTTGCTTCGCTACAATATGTTCACTTCCCAAGAAAATCATTGCAGTGTTACTGTTTAAGTAGTCTTCCTCATGGCCATTGCCATTACGAAAACAACCACCAGATGGCATAATGCTTTCTGTGAAAACCCAGTATGCCAGTTTGCATTATTAATGGTGTGGAACTGGCCCCGGACACAGACAGACGGACATTGTTTGTCTTGCCCAACACACATTTATTATATACAATATGTACAAGAAGTTTAGTGCACGTCCCAGTGCCTCCAGCACCGATCCCCCAAAGTCCAGGCCTAACAGTCTCTGGTGCCTTATGAGTTGTCACAGCATTCTGCATCAGCACTGGGTGTGAATGCTATGCAAGAACAAAGTAGATTGTACTATTGTATTGTATTTCTGATAGATTTAACATCCAGCTCTGTGAAGTGGATTACCTCTGTTCTGTTCCGTGCATTGTATTTACCCCATTTTTTGACACCATTGCATGCCAAACTTACCTGGAAGTGGGTATCTCTCAATACATTTCTCTACAAGACTTTTTTTTGGAAGTTTTTTCTTGTCTTCTTAGGGAGTCAAGGCTGAGGCTGGAGGGCTGTCAGAAATCAGGACCTGTTAAAGCCCATTGAGGCATTCCCTGTGTGCTTTTGGGCCATACAAGAAATACACTGTTGTTGTTTGTTGCTGTTGATGTAGCTTCACAGATTGTAGTCTATATGTTACGTAGTCAGTAATCCAAGAAAGACAGGACACATCCATCTTCATTGTATCTTTTCATTTAGTTGAAATAATTTGTACGGTATAAAACCAGTATAATTGTATTAACAATGAATTTCATATTACTGTACTTTGGCTCTGCTTAGGCATGTCCATCTACAAACTAGTACATCTGTACTTTTATTACAAGTTACATTTTGTAAAACTGGGGTCTTTCCAAAAGTTTGAAATGTGACACGTTTAGGATCTGACAGACTGCATTGTATAATGTCATTTGCTGGCTGTGGTAACCATGAAGCGACAGCTCTATGGTGTGGTGTTACAAAGGCCACCCAAGCACTCACTGCTGTTCTTATTAATAGTTCCAGCTTGTTCAGGATATCTCTTTACATTCCATTATTTTTAATTTCATTCTGCAATAATCTTTGTCACTCATGAACTGTGCTTCACAAAGCACCTGAGATAAGATTTGTTAATTTTAGTCATTATGCAAATTGTTGACATGCTTAGAAATGATAATTAATGGAGACCTTTTAGTTTGAAAAGTCATGCAGATTGTAAACAAAATTACTCTCTGTCCGGGGCTAGGAGTCTAAATGAACTAAAGGCAGTTTAAACAATTTAAAAAATGGGAGACCATCAAGAAAGAATTTGGGCTACTGAACACCTTTGTGTTTTCTTTTTCTCTTTGGAATTGTTCTGCTAATCTTTTTATTATTTACAGGCACTATTAATCCCAGTAAGACAAAAATAAGTGTAAAAAAGCAATTGTGTAGTATTACCTTTCATTCACAATTTATATGAAACTGATTAATAATCTACTCTATTTATATAAAATCCTAAGCCTAAAAGTGCAACGGTGATGTTTTTATGTCACGTTTTTTGTCACACTTTAAATCGGGCTTATTTTAAAACCTACATATATATGTTTGGTATCATTCTTTTCAGAATGTATTGATGTGATGTTGTTAGATTTCCAGATTCTTATTCTGTTTTTAAATTATAAACTAAAAAATATCAAGAACTCATGTCCCGTGAGACGAAACTTTGTGCCAAAAGATTTAACCACGCTCAGGGCCGGAAATAAAAGACAGAGTAGGACAGCAGCTGTACAGACTTTTGAATATTCGAAGCACTGTGCGAGATGCAGATCACGTGGCACGGCAGCAGCAGCAATCCAGCAGCAGATCGAGCAAAGAGGCGGTTAAAAAAAAACAACTTTTTATTTCCCATTGTATCACCGTTTAAAAGGGAGTTTCGAAGGAGTAACCGCATCTCCTTGGGGTGCGTTCAGCCCCCCTCTTCACAACGCAAGTGGCAGAGATGCGAAGTGGCTGATGAGCAAAGCGAGCAGGGGGGAACCCCCTAGTAATCTATAAATATGTAACTGTTTCTTTTATGTTCAGATTCTCTTTTTCACCTCTTTTCCCCAATCCCCATTACTCTGTACTGTTGATCTCAAGTATTTAAACTCATACACCTTCGCCAACTCTACTCCCTGCATCCTCGCCATTCCACTGACCTCCCTCTCATTTACACACATGTATTCTGTCTTGTTCCTACTGACCTTCATTCCTTTCCTCTCTAGAGCATATCTCCACCACTCCAGGGTCTCCTCAACCTGCTCCCTACTATCGCTACAGATCACAATGTCATCAGCAAACATCATAGTCCACGGGGACTCCTGTCAAATCTCGTCTGTCAAGTTGTCCATCACAATTGCAAATAAGAAAGGGCTCAGAGCCGATCCCTGATGTAATCCCACCTCCAACTTGAATGCATCCTGTCACACTTCCCTCGTACATATCCTGTACAACTGTTACGTACTTCTCTGCCACTCCCGACTTCCTCATACAAAACCAAAGCTTCTCTCGAGGCACCCTGTAATATGCTTTCTCCAGGTATACAAAGACGCAATGCAACTCCTTCTGGCCTTCTCCATCAACATCCTCAGAGCAAACATTGCATCTGTGGTGCTCTTTCTTGGCATGAAATCATACTGCTGCTCACTAATCATCGCCTCACTTCTTTACCTAGCTTCCACTACTCTTTCCCTTAACTTCATGCTGTGGCTCAACAATTGTATTCCCTGTAGTTTCTGCAGTCCTGCACATCCCACTTATTCTTAAACTAGCAAAATACCCGCGCTTCGCAGCGGAGAAGTAGTGTGTTAAAGAAGCAATGAAAAAGAAAAAGAAACATTTTGAAAATAACGTAACATGATTGTCAATGTAATTGTTTTGTCACTATTGTGAGTGATGAGTGTTGTTGTCATATATATATATATATATATATATCTACATATATACACATACATATACATACACACATACATACATACACACACATATATACACACAAATACATATATATATACATACACACACACATATATAAACATATATATACATATACATACATATCTACATATATACACACACAGCTATTTCAGATCAGTGCAATACGCTGCTTGTTAAAACGGATAACTCCCGCTCTTACATGCAAGGCTGCGTGGATATTATGAACTATAGTATTTGTTCAAGTTCTATTTAAATTTTAAATAGAAGGAATTTTTATTTAGTCGACAGAAATATCTTTGGTAGGAATGGTAAAAACAGACAGGAATATTATTCCTGAATAAATCAACTCAAACCTTAAACAACTTATAATATTTTGCTCTCCATAAAAATATATCCTGTCTAAATTATACAAGTTAGAAATAAAGTAAACGTTAAAAGAACAAACATTCAAATTTCTTTACTCTTATGTAATTTTATATAAAAAATAAACTTAGATTTTAAATATCCCAAAAGATTTTGCTCTCCATAAAAATATATCCTGTCAAAATTATACAAATTCAAATATGAACATGCTGCATAACAAAACCTGGAAATATAAATAAAATGTGTTCCTTTCAGCAATAACAAATCAAATCATTCAGTTGTCTTTGCTCATATGTCATTTTAGAGCTGGACACCTGGCATCTTTTTTTGGCAACAGGTTCGTTTATGTTTGGTGTGAGGTTCTGTGTTGTGGAGATTCTCAGGATGGATTGCAGGTGCTCATCAGTGAGGCGACTCCTGTGTGCTGTTTTGTTAGTCTTTATCACTGAGAAGAGCTTCTCACACAGATATGTGCTACCAAACATGCACAAGGTTCGAGCTGCATGTAGACGGACTTTTTTTGTTCTTCAAAGTCACCAAAGCGCAGTGCAAACTCAGTGCGCAGTGTGCTCAGTTTATCAGCAAAGTGCGTTTTGGGAACACCGTAGTGACGACTTGGTTTAACATTACTTGGCAACAGGGAAAGTGGGGCAAGTTGCACTGGTGCATTTGTGTCTCCCATAAAAGCAGCTTCACTTGAAATCACTTTGTGATTGTGCACGGGTAAAAACGTCCGCTGAAGTGTCAGATTCTTATTTAATTTAATCAGGTTACCCTGATGTTTTGTCTCATAGTGCCGTCTTAGATTAAATTCTGTAATTACAGCCACATTAGCTCCACAAATGAGACACACGGGTTCAGTAAACATATACTCAGCCTCCCATCGGTTTTTAAAGGCTCTATTTTCAGAATCAACTTTTCTCTCCAGCATTGTGTGAGCTAGCTTCGCAATAACTTGCAGCATCATAAGCTAGACTTGATTAACGCGTAAGTGTTACGGCAAGGCAGCTGAAGCGCTGCATTATGGGATCTGTAGTTTATTGTGTTACCAGCGCTTCATATACCCGGCCATTAATAACAATAATACAGTATATAAAATGATCTGCGGGCGGATATAATTACACGCCGGGCGGATGTGGCCCGTGGCCCTTGAGTTTGACACATATGGACTAAATAGAACTTGAAAAGATATATTTTTCAAATGTGATCGCGCAATTCAGATAGAGTTGACGCAAGCACTACAGCCTGCATGCCTCAATAAGTCATCCTCCCTCGCTCTTACTTTTTACCGCTCATCTAATGAATACACTGAGTATGGCTTTACCAAAACAATCATTGATGGCGAATAAAGTATCCATTATTCGTGTATGTAGATCGGGATATATATATATATATATATATACCCGCGTATCGCAGCGAGAAGTAGTGTGTTAAAAAGCTAGAAAAGAAAAGGGAACATTTTAAAAATAACGTAACATGACTGTCAATATACAGTATTTGTTTTGTGAGTGTTACTGAGTGTTGCTGTCATCAAGGATTTGATTATCATTATTTCTTTCAATCAGGTTCGTATTTGTAGGATGTGTTGTGTTCAAGTTACATTCCGTGTTTGTCAATCGCTGTAAAGATGACAGGTTTCTTTCATCGATTCGTTTCTTACTGCATCAATAAACAGCTCGTCTTCTTCTTTATCTGAGACCTGACACACTGCATGCACGGTTTTTTTACACTGTCTTCCTTTAGCGGGACATTGACTTTTTCCACCGTGTGCTTTGTTTCCGCAGTAGCTGGATTTATGAATATGCTTATCAGACGCTTCATATTTTTGCTGCCTTTTCAATTGTGTAATTCGGTTTTGTTCAGCTCTTTGGAACTGTTGCTTTTATCTGTGCACGCGCCAGTTCACGTGAGCGCTCGGTGTACATGCATCGAAGGTTCCCAGCTGTGCTGGTGCCATCTCGTGCTATGTCCATGGCTGTATTTAATGTTACCTTAGTCCTGGCACTTAAAACTTTCTCTCGCAGTTTCGCTGAGTTTGTGTCAAACACCACCCTGACCATCTCATCTTCCTCTCCATAAGCACAGTCCTTCACCCGTGAATATTTAGTGAGAGTTTGCTATTGGATTGCCGCTGACGGACGGCTTTATATGGGCAGGCACTAAATTACAAACGCCAGCGGTAGCCTGCCTATGAACTTAATCTAAAGTGTAGGTTTACATCGTGCTTTGTTTCCGAAGTAGCAGAACTCATGAATATGGTTGTATATGTCACTCGCTCGCTTCTTATTGTTTCGCTGCCTTCTCAAATATATAATGCATGTTTTCTTCAGCGCTTTTTGGAGGTCTTCCTGGTTTTCTATGTACTGCGTGATTACGTGGGAGGCGTGATGATGTCACACGAAACTCCGCCCCCACGGCGTTCAAGCTCATCTCCATTACAGTAAATGGAGAAAAACAGCTTCCAGTTATGACCATTACGTGTAGAATTTCGATATAAAACCTGCCCAACTTTTGTAAGGAAGCTGTAAGGAATGAACCTGCCAAATTTCAGCCTTCCACCCACACGGGAAGTTGGAGAATTAGTGATGAGTGCGTGAGTGAGTGAGTGAGTGAGTGAGTGAGTGAGTGCGTGAGTGAGTGAGGGCTTTGCCTTTTATTAGTATAGATATTGGCACCAGTACACTTCTTCTCCACTCCTCAGACATCCTCTCACTTTCCAAGATTCCATTAAACAATCTGGTTAAAAACGCAGCTGCCATCTCTCCTAAGCACCTCCATGCTTCCATAGGTATGTCATCAGGACCAACGGCCTTTCCATGTTTCATCCTCTTCAAAGCTGTCCTTACTTCCTCCTTGATAATCCGTTGCACTTCCTGATTCACTATCTCCACATCATCCAACCTATTCTCTCTCTCGTTCTCTTAATTTCATCAGCCTCACAAAGTACTCTTTGCATCTGCTCAACCCACTCTCCTCGCTTGTGAGTACGTTTCCATTTTTATCCTTTATCACCCTAATCTGCTGCACATCTTTCCCAGCTCGGTTCCTCTGTTTAGCCAATCGGTATAGGTCCTTTTCTCCCTCCTTAATGTCCAACCTCTCATACAACTCATCATACGCCTTTTCCTTAGCCTTCGCCACCTCTCTCTTCACCTTGCGCCTTATCTCCTTGTACTCTTGTCTACTTTCTGCATCTCTCTTACTATCCCACTTCTTCTTTGCCATTCTCTTTCTCTGTATACTCTCCTGTATTTCCTCATTCCACCACCAGGTTTCCTTTTCCTCCTTCCTCTTTCCAGATGTCATGCCACGCACCCTTCTTGCTGTCACCCTTACTACATCTGCTGTAGTTTCCCAGCTGTCTGGTAACTCTTCACTGTGACCAAGTGCCAGTCTCACCTGCTCCCTAAACTCAACCTTGCAGTCTTCCTTTTTCAACTTCCACCATTTGATCCTTGGCTCGGCCCTCATTTTTTTCCTCTTCTTGATCTCCATCGTCATCCTACAGACCACCATCCGATGCTGCTTAACTGCACTTTCCCCTGCCACCACTTTGCAGTCTTCAATCTCCTTCAGATCAACTCTTCTGCAGAGGATGTAATCGACCTGTGTGCTTCTTCCTCTACTCTTGTATGTAACCCCATGTTCCTCCCTCTTCTTAAAATACGTATTCACCACAGCCATGTCCATCCTTTTGGCAAAATTCACTATCCCCTGACCTTCTTCATTCCTCTCCTTGACACCATACCTACCCATCACCTCCTCGTCTCCACTGTTCCCTTCACCAACATGCCCATTGAAATCCACTCTAATCACCACTCTCTGTCCCTTGGGTACACTGTTCATCACTTCATCCAACTCACTCCAAAAATCTTCTTTCTCACCCATTGCATACCCAACTTGCGGTGCATATGCACTAACAATATTTATCATCTGACCTCCAATTTCCAGCTTCATAATCATTACTGTGCCTGACACTCTTTTCACCTCCAAAACACTCTTGACATACTGTTCCTTCAGAATAACTCCCACCCCATTTCTACTCCCATCCACACCATGATAGAACAATTTGAATCCACTGCCGATCCACCTGGCCTTACACCCCTTCCATTTAGTCTAATGCACGCACAATATATCAGCCTTCCTTCTCTCTATCATATCTGCTAACTCTATCCCTTTACCAGTTATACTGCCAACATTCAAAGTACCTACCCTCAGTTCCACTCTCTTTACTTTCCTCCTCTCCTCCTGCCTTCGGACACGTGCCCCCCCCAACTCTTCTTCTTTGGCCAATAATGGCCCAATTTCTGCCGGCACCCTGTTGGCTAACAGTACTGGTGGCGGTCATTGTTAACTCGGGGCTCGACCGATCCAGTATGAAAATTTGTATTGTTTTCCACATATTGATGTGGCAAAATTTTACACCGGATTCCCTTCTTGACGTAACCCTCGCCATTTATCTGGGCTTGGGACCGGCACGAAGAAACACACTGGTTTGTGCATCCCCTGTGGCTGGGCAATCTGAAATATTGACAAGAAATCCTGGGATACAGACAGAAGGGTTTCTTTGTTTTAGTGCATTGCTCAAAGAACCAGTAGTACAATGCATTTTTGCTAATTGCTGAATTTTGCGTTTCGTAGGAACTCTGTAAATGGGATATTGATGAGCATTCAGCCATTCACTGAAAACAGTTTGTGCTCTCCTCTGCATGCACACACATAATAGAATGAACAAAATGAAACAAAACATACTGTAATAGGCAAAATTGGTTTGCTGGCATCCCAGCTGGGATGACTGGTTCCTTACCTGGCCAGGAGGCCTTTTTAATGGCAAGATGTGGGTGGACAGGCATCCCAATCAGGTTGGTTAGTGGTACCTTTCCTTGTCAGGAGACTGTTATTATGCATGGACTGGGGGATACTGCTTCCCATGACCATGTGCTTCTCCCGTACACTGGGTGGCAACATCCCTCTGATGTGCATGGTGTTTAAACACCCGCAGGACTGCATAGGAGTTGTAGTTTTGTTCGGAAACCCTGTTGGGGTCCTCTGGATGCTGCTGATGGGAGCTGTTGGAGGTCCAGTGACAAAGAGCTTTCACCTGACCCGGAAGCGCTTCCAGGATGCAATGTGATAGCACCAGAACTACTCCTGGACCCGGTATAAAGGAACCTGTTCTGCTACACCCAGGAAATGAAGTTGGCAGAGCTGGACAATGCTTGCTGGGAGATGTAGAAGGAGTATAAAGGAATAGTGAATTTCAGTTCTGATTTGCTTGTGTTGGGAGCATTTGTGAAGAAGTCTGTAAGAGGTATTTATGAACATTAAACAATTTTTTTTAACCTGCAACTGTGTCAGAAAAGTGGTGTCAGGGGTTTGGTGTGCTGTTATGTTCCCTAGTGGGGCAAGTTCCAGGCAAAGTTTCTTATTTGGAAATATTTGTGGGCAGCTTTTTCATGCACCACCCTGAATATTGCAAATTTAATTAAGCTGAATTTACAACTAGGCAATGTTTTGTTTTGTTTAACATTTTTGTCATATAATTGCACAATTACTGAGATGAAACGTTAGTATCAGAACATTTCTACTGGGTTTAATTAATTCCTAACAGTTGTTTACACATTCCTATTGTATTACTTTCATCCCTTGTAATGTTGATCTGACACTGGCAGAGATGACTCTCTGTTTTTTTAATGTAATTAAACTGGAAAAGTACAATTTCATGAAAGTAATCACCTGTGAGCTTCAACATTGTTTAGAGAAAAATGACTGTTCACTTTAACAGCATGCTAGTGCAGTAATGAACTCTTCTCCCAGCATTCAGGCTTCTGCTTCAGAACCCAGTCATTGACTCCACTAGGTCTGAAATCCCTCCCTGTGTTTCCCAGTGTGTGTAATGTCTTCCTACATTACAAAGATGTGCATGTTAGTGTATGACTGGTCTCTGTGATGGACTAGCAGTCCTCTAGGGTTGTTCCCTGCCTTGTTCCTTTATGCTATCCTGATAAGCTCTTTTCCCCCATCATGATGATTGGTCAAGGGAAGTCTGAGAACATTATGTTTGTCATGCTTGATATCGTAAAATATTTAAAATTATTTAGTAGTACAGTACAGGCCAAATGTTTGGACACACCTCCTCATTCAACGTGGTTTTATTTCAGGTGACTACCTGTTGAAGCTCATCGAGAGAATGCCAAGAGTGTGCAAAGCAGTAATCAGAGCAAAGGGTGGCTATTTTGAAGAAACTAGAATATAAAACATGTTTTCAGTTATTTCACCTTTTTTTGTTAAGTACATAACTCCACATGTGTTCATCCATAGTTTTGATGCCTTCAGTGAGAATCTACCAATGTAAATGGTCATGAAAATAAAGAAAACACATTGAATGAGGAGGCGTGTCCAAACTTTTGGCCTGTACTGTACAGTATATGGTAGGAGTGGGAGTGGTTGTAGTAGTTTTGTCATGTATACAGGGCACAGTGAAATTCTTACTTTCATCTTTGACCATATAATATGATTAACTCGTATTGCCTTGAACTATTTGATGGAAGATAGACTACTGTGACTCATGATATGTGCAGAACCACATAAACAAAGTAAAATGTGCTAGCATTTGGTTTAAAAAGTTTACTTGGATATTACTGGTTGCTGTAACACTAACCAGATCATAGCACTAGATGGCAGTGCTAGGCAACAAGTGCACATAAAGATTATAATGGTTTCTGTGGAAGGCAGATTTACTCTCAGGTTTCTTTTTTTTATTAGTTTTTCATTATATAAAAGAGGTTAATTTTTTTCTCTTGCTTAAAACTTAATGACAGATGCCTCTGTAACATTCCTAAAAAGCATATGTAATTGCCTTTAAATAGTCTGATATTCAAGTTCCTTACTGTTGACAGGAAATACACCCTGCTTCCATGTGGTGACTCAGAAGGCTCAGAATTTTGTAAGTGAATAGTAACATTTACTCCAATTTTGTCTTTGCATAAACTATGAAGGTATATTAAAAAAAAAAAAAACATTTCCCTCACCAATATTTGTGGAATATTTGAGAATATTGGAAGACAATGCCTTATCCAGCTTACAGCCAAGTACGCATGCTTTCTACTTTGTAGTGGAGCAGTTTTGCCCATCTCTGCTTTGCTGTGGTCATTAAAGTCACCTGGTAACAGCTCACAGAGGAGGTGTAATGGCTTGCAGCTCCAGAGACCTTGATTTGAATCCCCACTAGAGCACTGTGCCGAGTACATTCACCTATTGTTTGTGTAGAATTTTGTTAGGGTAGTCTGGTGTTTGCTCAGACATCCTAAAGACCTAATTGGCAAATGTAATTGAGTCCAGTGCCATTATGTATATGATTAGGCTGAGCCCAGGGTAGGTGATGGGCTACCACCCCATCCAGTGTTTGGTTCACACTTTGGGTCTATTTCTGCAAGTGTAGTGACTGATTTCAGTGATACTCCATGGGATTAGGCTGGCTCAATAAAGGATTTCTAACTAATTAATCACAACCTTTGTACTTCCCGTATGAGAACACAGAAGCATGTATGAGATTTAAAAAAGACAGGTCTCAATGGTTTGGAGTCAAGAAAGGAATGAGAAAAGATTATATTTTGCCACCATGTTTGAACAACAACCTGGCATTCGAACCATGTATTGAGTGAACCTGAAGAAATAGATAATAGTGATGGAATAGATATTGGAGGAGCACTGGTGAGAGGTCTTGAATACGCGGATGATACAGCGCTTCTGGCAGTGAGTATAATGGCATTAGTAGAGCTATTGATAGTATTTGAATCAGAATTAGAAAAACTGGGATTAAACATTAGCATAGCCAAAACAAAATGTATGAAGTTTGGTGAACAAGAAGAAATTAACAGATTGGAATATAAAAGTTATTAGCCAGAAAGAGTAGAGAGATTCACATACTGTATTTGGGAAGCAGGGTTGAGGTGAAATTAAACTATGAGATGGATGTAACAAAGAGAGAAGAAGCAGTATTTATTAAGTCAGAGGGAGGACTTTGGAGGCACAGAAACATTTAACTTTGGACAAAATTAAAAGTCTATAATGCACTAGTAGTGCTGGTTGCCTCGTAAGGAGCAGAAAGCAGGATATTTAGTCATACAATTAAGAAAAGACTGGACATGATTAACTAAAGATGCCTGAGATGGAATATGGGAATAAGATGGCCAAAAAAGGTTAGTAATGAGGATTTGAGAAAAAAAAACTGGTCAGATGGAGCTGAGTGAAATAGACGTATCGAAAATGATAAGATGGGCTGGACATGTATGGCACATGAATGACTCAAAGACAGTAAGAAGAGCAGATGGATGAATTCCAATAGGAAGGAGAAGAGCAGGAAGGCCAAGAAAAGGTTGAAAGATATGGTGATAGAGTAAGGAAGAGACAGAGGAGCAAGAGGAAGAGGAAGAAACCCGGAGGACATGGCACAAGATAGAGAGAACAGGAGAAAGCTTTATAACAGGCAGGGATGCAGCATCAAAGACGACATAAGCATTGCCAACTAATTAACTAACTTTATCATTACTGATTATTAGAAAATTATATTGTATATTTGCCTTTATATTTTATGAAATGATCATATAGCAAATTGGATGGGAGAACATTTTCGATTTTCATGTTGAGTTGCTAGTAATATAATTTTATTGGGTTGCTTTGACCCTTATTATGATACTTGATATAACAGATGAAAGGTTAAATTAATATTGGTGCATTAATCTATTCTTCTGTGTGGAATACAAGGGACACCTTACACAACTTCAAAAGAGAGAACAATGTCAAAATAAGGTCATTGGGCTCATTAAAATATGCCCTTTTACAAAAAAGAGAATACCTTGAAACAACTGCTTCATGGATAGCTATAGACATATTTGAATAAATGATCCAAGCTGTAATCACCATTTTTAAGTTCTGATAATAATTTTGGTTGGTTCAAATACAATCTTTGGCACACTGTGGCACATTGATTAGTACTGCTGCCACACAACTCCAGTTCAAATTCATAATGTGTTACTGTCCATATGATGTTCTCATGTTCTTTTTCATGTATACTTCCATTTCCTCCCACATCCTAAAGACTTGCATGATGGCTTATTTGGAGATTCTATGGCATGGGTGTATCTTGTTATGGATTCACACCCAGTCCAAGACTGGTTGTGCCTTGCAACCAGTGATATTGAAATAGGTTTCAGTTTCCTGTGACCCTGAACATAAGAATATTAGAAATTTGACAGAACAGAAGAGACTATCCATCCATGCATCCATCAAGCTCATTTGTTTAACTACAAGCTAAGCTGTCCCAATAACTCATTCAGATATTTCTTAAAGGTTGTCAATTCTTCTGCTTCAATTATATGTCTCTGTAGCTTCTTCCAGATTCCCACAGTTCCCTGTGTAAAGAAGTGCTTCCTGGCTTCAGTTTTAAATGCACTTCCCCTTCTTTTTCACTGGTGTCCTTGGGTACATTATTCAAAAGTAACTTGAAAGAAATCAGTCATGACCTTGAAATTGGTGTAAGTGAGCTCAATAGAGAACATATTTGTTTTTAATAAAATTGATCACTTATTAGCTTCTGATCCATTTTCTATGTTAGAATAACTTTTAATTAAACAAAGTTTTGGTTGGAAAAAAGATTACATTTTTCTACTTAATAGTTTCCTTGTTGGCTGTGAGCACAATAAAGTCAGCACCTACCCATTTTGTGAACCTGGTTTGAGGCTTGTGTGGAATGAAGACAGTCCCTATACTAGGATACCAGTCCACTGCATGGCACGTATCTCTGATCACATAGGCAATATACTGTCAAATTCCTTTTACCTCACTTAATAGACATTTCAGTAAAAAGCTGGAATGAAAGCTGTGATACCGTTGCATTTCAGCAGGCTGTGCACTTGTGTAAAGGTAACTCACAACTGCTTCCTTGTCAGGCCGCTCCAGCAGTAACTCATTGGATTCAAGTGCTCACAAGAGTGCTAAAAATGTCAGAAGATATTTTTCACATAGAGTAGGGTATGGGTTAGGGTCAGTGGTATCCAACTCCGATCTTGTAGGGCCACAGTGGCTGCAGGTTTTCTTTCCTGTCACTTTCTTTATCAGTGATGATTTTTTTCTGCTGAATGAGTTCTTTTCCATTCATGTTAATTGTCTTGTCTTTTAAGACTCTTACATTTTTCCTTAAATGGTATCCAAATGAAAATGAGATATGAAGTAAGCCAACAGATGACAAGCTAAGTTGGGGCATCAAACTCCCACCAATTTCACTCCAACCAGTTCCTTAATTAGAAGCAGATTCTTGTCCCATGCCTTGTTGTTCTCTCATTCTGCCACTGTATACTTTCCCAAATTGGTTGATTTTCCTATTTCTTAGAAAGTCGTCAAAATGTTTAAGCGACGTGAAGCAGATCAACATTATTGAGACCTTCACCTTCTATTATTTTCAGATACTGTATGATGGACACTGGTTAGCCAGGTATGTTTTGGCTTGTTTTGTATCTCATATAGATGCCATAGTGGATGAGCAGGCATATCGATTGGGTTAGAGTGCAATGCGTTACCCAGCCAGCAGATCACAATGGATGGAGCAGATGGTTGGAGGTGCTGGTGTTCCCAGTTTTAATCCCAGCTGGGGAAAGGCCATAATGAAAAAACTTGGAGAATCTAGATGTTGGAGACAATTCCTCCTCCAACATGACAGGTGGCAGTGTTCGTCTGGCGTGGTCCCAGTTTGGACAACTGCAGGGTTGCCTGGGACTTTTATTTCAGAAGAGCGGCCCTGTCGAGACCCTTGGGTACTGCCAGTTGGTACTGTGGAGAAAGAAACCTTCCTGTTTTGCAGAGATTCCATATGACCTGGAAGTTCTTCCTCAGGGTGATGCCATAGCAACAGATGTACTCCCAAGTCCACAGTCAGGCAAAATCGGATAGGGGAGGACAAGGCTTGCTGGGAGGAAAGTGGAGGTAGAGGATTATAACTGTGTTGCTGGTTGTAACTTTGAAGACATAGTCTGTACAAGGTATTCTGTTAAATAAAACTTTTTTTGACCTGAGACTTGTGTCTACATTGTTGTGTCAGGGGTTTGGCTTACTTTTGTGCCCTTAGTGGTCACACTTATTATTGTTTCCCTGCTAATTAGGGAAACAGGAAACAAGGGGATCTGAGTTTTAAAAAGTAAGTCAATTAAAATGAAGGCAAATAGGTTAATTGGCAGAACAAACAGGGAACTAATTAAGAAAAGGGTTAGAATGAAAACCTTCAGCCACCATGGACCTCCAGGATCAGAGCTAGAGACTCCTGCAACAGGTAGAAGTATAATAAAACAGTGAAATCCATTAAGAACAATATTAAGTAATGATTTAATTATTTATGAAGTGAAGACATGGTGGCATAATGGATTGTGTTCTTGCCTTGAGGATCTTGAGTATGAATACCAGGCCTGGACATTCCCCCAATGTATGTGAGTGTTTTGCTTCTGCTATTCCGATTTTTGTTCCACATCCTCAAAGAAGTGTGTTAGGTGAATTGGTGATTCCACACTGACCTCATGTGGTCACATGCATGAATAGGCCCTGAATTGGATTTGTGCCCAGCATAAGCCTGTTAGCCACCCTAGGCCCCACTGCTCCCAGGATAGTCTCTGGCCTACTGCAACCCTAAATCAAATTATGTGGGTTGTTTATGTATTTATTATTTACACCTTTTTGAAAGCAGATAGGCCCTGTTTGCAACAATGAGTCTAAGTTTGAAGAACCTTGGTTCAATGTTTGGCAACATACTTTTTATGTGGGTTTGAATATACTCTTCTAGCTTTCACATCCAATCTAGGCCAATGTTACTGGGTATTTGGCATTTCTAAGTCATTGTTGTCAATGCTTTTTGACATTCTGGAGTGTTGTTCTCAGCTTAATCTCATTTTAAAAATCTTTTTATCCTGGTCCATTCTAGCAATACCTTGTCCAGGGATGAATGTCTGACTGCTGCAGGTTGTGCTTTATAGTTCTGTTTTAGGAGTGTATAGAAAAGTTTCAAGATGTTGTGAATATAATGATAGTTGTGCATATACATTTATTTTGACAGAGAGTTTGCCTTTGTGAGTCCAGTTGTGGTACTGTGACAGAAAGATTATGACAGAGGAGGAAAACAAAATAATAGTTTTAATTCATTTTCTTTAAGGAAAATCCCATTAAAGACCACAGCCCTATTTGAAGGCTGCCAGTAAGTGCAAAACCACATTGGAAATTAATACCAGAAATTACTAATGATTTGTGATTGTGGTAGGCTCAAGATTTAAAACTCAAGCTTAAAGACTCAATGTTTTTTCAAAATTGTACCTTTGAAAACTTTAAAATAAATTTCACATACCATGTTTTCAGTTTCCATCATTTCAGTAAGGTCTATGAGAATAACTCAAGAAAACAGTGTAATCAGCCTATAATGGAGACATTTTTTGAAAGGACTCCTTTGCCCTGGTCTTCTTTTTTTCCAAAATGATTCTGACACAAAAACAAAACTAGTAAGGAAATCAAGTTGACCTCTTTTTAAAATGAAATGTGTTTCCAAATGTGTATCTTGAAAATCCTGAGCCATTCATTTTACAGGGTAACCCCCTTGACATGATCAGTTTCTACCATTTTTGTGACTTCAGTTTGAATTCATCCCATGACTTTCAGTTTTCTGATCTTTTGTGTTAAAAAAAACACACACACACAAATATAATTCAGCTTTTCTCATCTATGTTCTTTAGGAATTGAATAAGTTCTGTTAGTTAACCTACCTAATGTTCATCTCTCCCTACTTCAACCCCCATAGGCTAAACAAGCAAAAGTAATGAATGTGGACTAATCAGCACCTAGAGGTGGGATGGTGGTGTACAATAAATATATTCTGAAGGGCAAAGCATGTTTTTGATGGCTATTTAAGTCATCACAAAGGATAAGAAGGTCTTCTTGAGGCTGCATGGAAATATGGTCTATCTATTCTAACCAAAATTGTTCCTTTTCATTTGCATTGCATCCAGTTTGTGGTGCATTGGGTAAGAAGATGCACATATGATGGGCAACAGTATCAATGGTAATGGACATAAGCCGATCAGAGTACCATTGAATTTCTTCATCTTGGCAATTGAGCTCAGCTTTGAAAACAATAACTACACCTTTGCTGCCAGTAACGTAATGATAAAGAAATTTATATCCATGGCCAATGTCACAATATTTCTGATCATTTCAGTGTGTTTCCTGTAAGCATGCAATGCTAACTTTATGACATTTAAGTACTTCTGCAAGCTCAGATCTACTTCCTGTTATGGTGCCAATGTTAGGTGTGGCAATATAGATCAATTTTTCTTCCTTAGTTTGGGTTAGTTTCTTTATTTAATTTCACCCCATGAGTCATTTCACCCCTAGTCACGGCAGTCAGACACGGCCAACATATGTCAATTTTGTGGAACACCTTAGCACTGTTCATTCATGTAATGATATTTTTTATACACAGGTTGCGACTATGAGATTACTTTGACCAGCATCACATCAGTTGGATTATGTTCAAATTAGTGCCACCTGCTAGGTGGACAGTTTCCAGCAGCACCACAAGGAAGGATGGACTTCACTGCCACTGCTCAACCATATTTGCTATGACATAATTAGACAACTGATTGGTGTTGCGCCAATCCCATTTAAAAGATGACTGCAGTAGTATCTATATGTTCTATAAACAGCACCTGGCACTGCTCCCAACATTGTCTACCACTTTGAAACTGCCACCCAGCGGTCTTGTGGAAGACCAAAACAACAATGGCAAGACACAATAAAAAGATGCATGAAAATTGTCAGTCTAAGCCCTGATGATGCATTTAATCATTCAAAATGGTATTGTATAACCCAAAAAGCGGACCCTGCACTAGTGGATATATGCAAAGTTGATTATAATAAAAGCATGTTTTTGAAATTAATACTTACTTTTGAAGGAATGTGTTCTAAAATGCAAGTCATTTCATCATTACTGGAATACACAGTATATTTTTTTTATTACAATTACCAAAAGACACAAAAAGTGTACAATAAGATGGAAATAACAATGGAATTTCCCACAAAAACATGTGAAATGTTTGTGAAATTTATCGTGTTACTGAATTTTAGACCCTCTGACACAGCTACTGGAAATCAAGCATTAGTTGGCTGCTTAAAAGATGCAAGGTAGTACAGAAGGTGACCTGCCCTCTTCTAGGTGTCAGCAGAGTTCCTGCTCACCAAACCTTGTATTGTCTTGGATGGCATACTCTGTGTAGGTATACGCTGCCAGGCGAATGGAGCATTTTAATAAACGCAGCAGTCTCATGGACTCATTCAGCTGGTCTGCTAAATAAAAAGATTCGGGATTGATGGACTCCTTGAGGTACAGTAGCTTGGAGCTTGAATGTTTAATTGTGTTGTACTATAAGTGAAATTAACTAAAATTCTGCATACTGGATATTTAATTTGAAGATGTAGTGGGATTCACAGTATTTAGGTTATGGTTTTAGTTTTTTCAGTTTGTTAAACTAGTTGTTAAGAACTGGTAAACTTCAGACAACTTCCTGAAAAAACATTTTTTGTCTTAGATACATTTTTTCTATTAATTTGTTTTGAATATTATCATATATATGTATTATCATATCATATAGAGCATGACCATATGTGTGTTTTGAATTAAATCTTTAGTTTGAGAAATATACGGTAAAATCACTAGTGTTAAATTAACACTTTAAGTGTTATCTAATTTTAAGTGAGTTATGCCACCATTTTAGATTCTCAGCACTGTTTTGGTGAGGTGTGAGGATACACTGGACCACTGCTAAGGAATGCCTACCAAAAGACTACATTTCACATCCCATATTATTTATTTTGTAATAAAACAAAATGTCAGTTCACTGTCCAAGATTTTGGATATAAACCTTGAACAGTGTTAGTCTTAAGCTTGTAGTATTAGGTATTTTGATTAATGCTTTATAGCTTCCCAACTCTCAATTCCATATGTAGCCTTAATGTTTTGTTTCTGGTGATATTCTCATAATTTTGGTAATTGGTAATAACTTCTGGCACCGCTTATTGTGAGTTTGCTTATAATTTAGCTCTCTGGATTTTGTTTTTAACAACAATAATAGGGTATTTCAGAAAAACATTCTGTTCTAGTTTCTCGAAAATATGCACATCTCCTGTTCTGTTCTTAAGAACATCTATGGGGTTGCTAACAATCTACTGTGCCAGCAAACAATAAGAAGAGGACAGCTGGAATTAATAAAAGCAGGCGGTCCAGGCAGCTGCTTTGTGTATTTGCAACTGGCATATCAAAAATATATTGGTTGTTACATTAAAATATGCAGGCAATATGATATGTATGCAAAATAGCAACAGGGTGCATCATTGAACTAAGTTGTGTTCACTGATCAAACAGGCTGATGGGAATCAGTGTCTTCAGCTGTGATACTAAGATGTGTAGTATAAAAGGAAGCCATTCTGTCCAGATGTGCTTACCTGCTCTTATCAGTCTCAGCCCACTTGACTCCTTCTGTGTAGCTACAAGAGATTTAATAAATATATTTTTTTAATTAATAATATGGATAACATTGTTTCTACCTCTCTGGGATTTAAATACCCCTTCTCAGCCTTTCCTTAGAGACTGTACAAATTCAGTTCCAGGCTTCCTTTTATTTTAGTCACTTTAGTCCACTGAATCAAATCTAAAGCTCTCTTTTGAACCCTTTCATATATTTCAGTGACCTTGAGTACACACTTAATTCTTGGTTCTTAATTCTTGGTGAGAACAAGACAAAACAATTAAACCTACTGAACTATTTTCCACTGTCTTATTTTTTTTTTTAATACCATTTAAACATGTGTTAGCATTTTCAATGGTTTCTGTACTGACTACTCTCGGTCCACTGCTGACCTTAGGTCTTCTTCATGTTTTGCTTTAACCTCTTCTTAAATATCATCTGGTGTGCATCTGCCCACATCCAGTGCACTCAGGTCTACTTTAAGATGACTTCAAAGAGTGATGATCAAACTCATCAAAATTCTAGAAGTTGCTGAGATAGAATCCACCAATCTAATAGTGAATCTTACACTCAAGCATATTTGGTGAAAAAAATAGAAGTTTCCTTAATATGGAAACCAGAAAGCATTTCTGTACACAGGATAAAGGATCGAAGTGGGAATCTAGACAATAGAAAACAATGTCATTCTACTCATAAAAATTTTTAAAAACTCGCTTTGCTCGCCAACCCCCCTGACTACACTGCGCGCCAGCCATATGGCATCTCCGCTGCACACGTATGTGGATTTCACTTTCACCAAACAACAAAACTTTTAATTCTTGCGGATACGCCTCTTCATTGAGATGAAACACTACTTTTCCCTGATGGCAACACGAATTACACAATCAACAAGTCTCCAACTTAAAGTTTAAAGCCAAACAATATCTACGTGTTTCTGTCATGTCACCTATGTCCATATACTTGATCTCTTTTTGCTTATATCTTTTCATCAATATCGCATTGAATTTTGATTCCGTGTTTGGAATTACTTTGTGACAACGCCTACAAGAAATGTGTCTGATAATAGCATTCACACAAATGAGAAATGATTGAACCGTGTGTGTGGTTATGTGGGCAGGACTTTTTCAAATCTCCTTGCATAAGCTCTTGTCTCGCGTGGCTTGAAATTTTCTCTCGTGGGATTTCACTTTCACCAAACAACAAATCTTCATTGGGAAGAAACACCACTTTTATTTCCCTGATGGCAACATGAATTAGAGGATTTACAAGTCTCCAACTTAAAGTTAAAATTTGAACAATATATCTGATCTCTTTTTGCTGTTCCATTATTTCCATCCATCCATCCATCCATTATCCAACCCGCTATATCCTAACTACAGGGTCACGGGGGTCTGCTGGAGCCAATCCCAGCCAACACAGGGCGCAAGGCAGGAAACAAACCCTGGGCAGGGCACCAGCCCACCACAGTCCATTTTTTCCCTGAGTAATTATTTCCATTTGTTTGCATTAATGTGATCTTTACTATCCTTTTTTTGGGACTTTCGAATATTCGTTCTCCCATTATCTCTAACCTGCTCTGCCTGTGTTCAATGCCAACGTTTTTGGAATCTTTTAATTCTCATGGATACGCCTCTTCATTGGGAAGAAATACTACTTTTTATTTTCCTAATGGCAACACGAATTAGACGATCTACAAGTCTCCGACTTAAAGTTTAAATCCGAACAATATATTCGATCTTTTTACACTGTTCCGTTATTTCACCAAGTAATAATTTCCGTTTGTTTGCGCTAATGTGATCTTTACTATTTTCTACTTCTATTATCTCTAACCCACACTGCATGTCTACCGTGCCAACGTTTTTGAATTCTTTACGACGTTCTACTTTGTTATCTACTCTTTGTCTTTTATTTCTGGCCCCGGGCGTGGTTAAACTCTTGGTACAAAGTCTCGCAGGACGTGAAAGTGTCTCTCTGAGAAAATCATGTCTCATCTCCTTCCAAGATTTTTTTTTATAATAGAGAGATATATCATTATTTTTACTATTGCTATGCTACATGGGTCTGCTCAGCATTCCTTAATGATTGAAACAATGAGTTGCCTTGGCAAATTTGCTAACCCATACTTAACAATAATACTCCACAGTTTCCATTGAATAAGTACAGTACACTGTTATGAAACTTAAAGCTTTCAGACTAGTGCAGAAATCTGAATCAACCAAAGTGTGAGTTTAGACTGTGGGAGGAAATCAAAGTCCACTGGGGAAGTCTACATAATCATGGGTTGAACAATAGGACAGCATGCAGATTTCACAAAGAAGGCAGTTTAGGTTAAACCTTCTTGGCCTGCAGTCATGTCCACTACAATATTGTGCCATCTCATAATAAAACAGTAGCAGTTCTTCTTATATTTTATAGGATTTGTATATAGCTTATTATATTTTTTGTAAATCAGATACTTTGCCAGCGGTGGGCTGGCGACCTGCCCGGTGTTTGTTTCCTGCCTTGCGCCCTGTGTTGGCTGGGATTGGCTCCAGCAGATCCCCGTGACCCTGTAGTTAGGATATAGTGGGTTGGATAATGGATGGATGGATGGATGGATACTTGGCTCAATATGCAAGCTTTCTGAAGGTGTATTTACAGTATATTTAGTTAATTCACCTTAATAAAAGGAAAAATGTCTGTGTCTGTTTGTGTGTATATCCAATTGGTATGTCTCTGCTCTCCAACAGATGGCGTATCACAATCATTAGAACTGCTTTAACAAATCCTGTACCAAATTGTAAGCAACTGAGACATCGCAAAAAGGTGGATACACTGCATTGCAAACATTATCGCTGAGTTCTGTGTCAATTATTTAAATTTCAACCTGTCTTAGGCAGGTATCACAGCTAGTTCTTAAATATATGAGGGCATAAATGGAAGAATTTCTCTTGGGGCCTGTAGGTAGCAGAAGGTATTGTAAGATATTTTTCAAAATTGGGCAAATGCAATGCTACTGCACAACTGCTGTGTCATGGAATGTCATATGTCCCGAAATGA
The DNA here is from genome assembly GCF_016835505.1 of Polypterus senegalus. Lineage (NCBI taxonomy): Eukaryota > Metazoa > Chordata > Cladistia > Polypteriformes > Polypteridae > Polypterus > Polypterus senegalus. Next base: position 188,092,613 of record NC_053157.1, read on the forward strand.
CAGCACCCACTAGTTATTTTGTTTGCCATATAGTGCACAGATATTGAACATACAGATAAGAGCATATATTTCTATTATTATGCACAATACAATGCAATTAAACTTTTTCATTTAAATTAATTTCAGAAAAACTAGTAACATTTTAGTTTTGAGCTGAATTATAAATGGCTTTCACAAAATCTACAAGTGTTATATCAATCAGGTTTTTGAAGATTAATAATTTACCACTAAATAATGACTCCTAGATTGCCCAATACCCTGCATGATTTTAAATTATACCATAAATGTTACAAAAACTTTTATTATATTGAGACAAGTTAAAGGAATTTCATCTGTCACTGCATGGAGAAATGTGAACTGCTGCAAAGACAATTATTCTTTTAGCACATTCTCCTCTTCCACTCATGGGTCTCATCACTTCTTTCTGGGTGGTATTTTGGTTTTTGTTCACATCTCTGACCAAAGCCGCTAATGCCTAGATCCTCACGCTGGAAAAATATTCTGTTTTAGGAACAATCTGAGTCCTTCCGTATTGGTTTAATTACTTAATAACAGGCCTGACTGCTTCTGAGACCTATCAGTATCCTACAGAATTTGTACACACCTTCAAACAGTTATACAGCATATATTGTGTATAATGGACTGGCGTCCCATGGAGAATTGATTCTTGTTATTCTTGTAGAACAGTCTCTTACTCTCATGGGAACTCAGAAACCCACTTTGGTGGTCTCAGAGATAAACCTCAATAATTTATTATAAATAAGTCTATTCTGCAAATTACCCAGGTGTCACTTTCTATTGCACCTTCAGATGTGAGGCTGTTTTCCCTCGTTCTTCCTGCTGTGGACTTTAATGGAAGGGACACAGCACAAAGCCATGAGAGACAGCCTGCTGTTGCATTAGTAAATGAAAAATGTTTACAGAGAAAGAGAACAAGAACAGTGTAACTGTTGCTCCAGTATCTCATCTTCTCACCAGCAAAACACAGTTCAGTTTTTCACTCTGTAAGTAAGCATTGTTTTAAATTTTTGTTTTGCTAACATTACAGTACAGTACTGTATATTCATTCATTATGTGTTTTCACACAGTATGTGCTCATTCTATTGCAGAAGGAACTGTAATTGGTTTTCAATGGTGAATAAAATTATTGTGTTTACTTCTGTACTACAACTAAACATGAGTACCATTAAGTCATTAGTGTTTGATGTAATTACATCTTGCCTGAAGAAGGGGCCTGAATTGCTTCGAAAGCTTGCATATTGTAATCTTTTTAGTTAGCCAATAAAACGTGTCATTTTGCTTGACTTCTCATAACATACATAATGGCTAACAGGGTACAACACCCTAGTACTATGAGCATAAGAATAAATAGATAAAGTTATTAATAAGTGACAGTGATTCAACTCTCATATAATCAAAATAGGATTAAGACTCCAAAATCACTACCTGTACTGAATATAACCCTACTAGAAACACACATATACTCGCAAATTATGAACATTACATATGAAAATCATAAGCCACATACTTGAATTACAGTACTGAAAGATCCAAAACTTTGTGTCAAGTTACCTTCACCATTCTTTTTTCTTCATTTGTGTATTGCATTGACAGTAACAAACTGACGAGTGCAATACTACATTAGCTGAAATTCAACTTTTGTTCTGATATCACAATTAATGAATATTAATTAAAAAAAAATCATAAAGGCCTATGCCACTTTGTGGTATAGAGGTGATTTGGGGCCAAATAAAGTAAAAGGATTTGTTTGGGTTATGCTTTGTTTTGTGTGCCTTATCTCCTGCAGTTGCCTCATTGTCTGTTGTTGGTTGTTCATATCCATGTCAGGGGCTCTGCAAGAATGGACTGCACATCGATGTTAATGCTGCTAGAAGTGGTGTACTTTACTGTCCCTCTCCTGACTATATGTAAGGACATTTTCATTAGTCTCAACAACAGAATTTACAGCATGCTCAAAGTACTTATTCAAATCATTACATTTTTTTAATGTCTGGTATAGTTTCTAGCACAACAAGATCTTTTGCTTATATCTCTATTTATTTTTTTCATTTTACTGCACCACAGAGTTATTGTTTTGAATGACCATCCATACGGATGTTTTCTATTTTTGCAGAACAGTAAAAACATCAAATGTACAATCTCAGTAGAATGACCTATGAGACTCCAGCTCTGGTCAGGCCCCACTCATGTCAACCAACCAGGACTTAAATTACTTTTTTTTCTTTCAAACTGTGCTGAGAGGCAATTCGGACCTCCACACAAGTGCTTTTATTTATGTCTAATTGGATTACTTTATAATCGCAGCAGAGATCAAAGTGGGTTGGGGTGTGCACTGGACAGTAGATTGCGGTGCTCGCCTGCACTGTCAGTGAAAGCATGAATTTTCCCTGTTATTAGGCATTGTTCTGTCATGTGTGCTAAGGCTCTGTTGTGAGAAGGGTCCCAGAGTGTGCACCCAAGTCACCCTGATGTTAGATCTGTCCATTCACATTATAGTCTTCTCTATTCAACCTCACGATCTTAGACTTTACCTGTTTGTTGGAATATAATATCACTAACTAAGTTGCTTATTGTAAAGTAAAGGTTCTTAAAATCAAGAAATTATATGTCATTTAGGTTTTTGTTTTCAAATATTATTGTTTAACATCAACCAAATATACTGTTTAGCTCTCTTTTTTATTACCGTATATACTCGTGGATGAGTTCTCCCGCGGATAAGTCGGGTTTGATTTTACCGTATAATTTCCAGTATTTTGTAATGTCAGTCATATAAGTCCAATAAGGAAAACTCAGGCTGTTGATCCAAAAGATTCTGATATGCTAACGCCCACCAGAGAGAGGAACCACAGAGCACATCTGCCTTTTTTTTTCTATGTATTGTGTCTACGTGACCCCACGGTAATATCCAAATTATTCCGAAGTGACTGAACAGTTTGCACTGTTTTGTGTTTTTTTGTATCTCACACCTTCATACACCTTTATCGTAAGAGCCTCTGTTTGATCGGAAGAAATTATGAAGCTGGTTTTAAATTAAAAGTTAGGGTCTGATTTTATGATGGATTTTTCAGGTTTCAAAACCCGACTTATACGTGAGAATATATATGGTAGTTCTGATGGTCTCTTAACGTTCCTTAAATATGTGGTCTACAGAACATTTTCTGTAGATGCCTGTGGTCTCACTGGTCCTAACATCTCAGAGAAGGCAAGTGACTGTGGGCAGGTGTTGCCCTGAGCGAATTTCTGAGGATAAACAGAGACTTAAATTCCAGGAGGCATTTTTTACATTTTAATAATTGGCGAAAGTTAATTTCAAGGCTTAAAATTCAGTGTTCTGGCTATTGAAATGTCATGGAATGTGTCCTGTTGATGGCTCAACATATTTTCACTTATTGTTTCCCTTCACACTGAAACACAAAAAGAGTTCAAAATCAACATTTTGTCTATTGAGCCATCACTTATAGCTTATTTTGGGAGACGCTCACTGACTTTTTGGCACCTTGGCTTTTGGCAGTTTTCATTTCCCCATTTTGGCCCCAAGCAAGTAAGTATGCTAAAATTACTTTAAGTTCAAAATGAAAAAAAAAATACAAAACATATTTTTCTGTTTCAGTAAACATCTGCAGGTTATGAGCCTTGCAAAATGTCAGACAGAATGATTCAGAAAGAGTTGAATGAGTCCTGGAATCTAACTTATCTCAAGCCAAGTTGGCCATTCAGTCCAGAAGTAGTTGTGTGCTGCCAAGGGGTGGGTGAAGCAAGATACTGGCAATCTGAAGGTTTTCTACATTCAGAGATTTTTATTTGTTCTTTTAGTTGGCTCTGTTTAAGTATGTAAATTCATAAATGATGTATTTTAAGATTTACACAGTTGTTTAGAAACATTTATTTGGGCACCTGAGATCTATAATGTTCATTCTGGACTGTTTAAACTCTTCCCTTGGTGTGATCCAAATGTCCATCCATCCAATATTTAAATCCGTTAAATTCAGTTGAGAATTTCGGCGTGTTTGAATATATTTTTGCATCATTTGAGCAAGTGGATAAAAACTTTGGAGGGGTGCTATTCTATCATAGGACACATTCACTCATACCAGACCATTACCTTGTGCAGCCTGGGCACAGTGGGACATTTGAAAAATCAAAAGAAAAAACATGATTTCCAATGTTTTAATATTGTCACATGTTACTTTGTTTATTCCCTCAGACCAGATATGGATATGAGGATACAAATCTGCAACTTCATAACTTCACCAATCCCTCTTTGTCAGGGTGTCCAACATGAAGCTGCTTTCCCACTAGCCCAGCCACTAAAATCTATCAAAGACTTCAAATGACATGTACTGCGAAGGTGGGCTTATCCTCTTACAAACAAACATTCAGAATCAACTTCCCAAACTTACTCTTGATCTGAAGATGGGATCCACGATCAAAACCCAAAGGGGCAGTACATTACTAGCAGTATATGCCCCTTGTCATATATGCTAGTCATGAAAAAATTAGAAATGAAGCTTTTGAAAAGTCAAATTCAGTTGTAGTGGGGAACCTGATCAGGACCGAGATTATATGGAAAAGAGATGGGCACAAGACGCTCTCAGGTTCTTACAATATCTTGACAATAGGACAGTGCCATGCTGTGGCAGTGTGAATATTTATTTTTGGGGCAGAGAGGAATATTGGCCATGTGGAGGTCCCTATATTTTTAGTATCTCACAAAATGTGTTTTTCCAGGGGAAACAGGTATAAGAGAACGGCAGTTAGTCACCACATATAATTTTTCTGAGTCCGAAGACCACTGGGTGGCAGAAAGGGGATCCTGCATATAATATGTGGTTCTCTACTGTATCCTGGAGAGGACAAACTTCCTTGGATTTGCCTGCTCATTTAAAAGAGAGCTTAGCCCCAGATTTAAAAGATTTCATGATGCCAGAAAAGGAAGACCCACCTCTGATTCCAGATGTAGTTGAGGTGCAGAGATGCATTAGGATCAGGATTTGAGAAAGGAAGTGGAAGTGATATGGGCACTTATGATGATAGTGATTTGTATAAATCAAAAGTCACTCCAAAAGGAAGACAGGGACATAATAATAAAAATAATAATTAATTACATTTATGAAGAGCATTTCTAACATACTCAAAACACTTTACATAGACAGTGGAGTAGCGCTTCAACCACCACCATGTGTAGCATCCACCCTGATGATGTAATGGCAGCCTCCCTTGTGCCAGCACGCTATCCACACATTGCCTATTAGGTGGTGTAGGGGTGATAGAGATTGTTAACCAATTAGGGACAGGGGATTATTAGGGGACCATAGTGACAAAGCCATGCTGGACAATATAGCCAGGACATTGGGGTACACCCTACTCTTTTCAAAAGATGCCCAGGGATTTTGTATGATTCACAGAGAGTCAGCACCTCAGTTTTATCTCTCTTCTGAAAGACGCTGACAATTTTTCAAGTGCAGTGTCCTTGTCATTGAGATCCACACACACACCACAGACTAAATACTCCCTAATGGCGTCTCTAACACTTCATTGAGCAACAATCCAAGATTTACCGAGATGGTCTCCTATCCAAGTATTGGCCAGGCTCAGACATGCTTAGCTTCAGGTGGATTACCTACTCTGAAGTGCAGGAGGTATGACCTCCCTGAATATCTAAGAATAGTATGTCTGCTTTTTGATTACTGTTTCTGTTGTGTTGTGATTTACACCCTGCATTCAACACTCCATTTTATTATTTCTTAACTAAACCCTTTAATTTTCTGTCCTGGTCTTCTTTACATAATTTTGAATTCTGTGATGACTTGAGATCACCTGTATCTCCTTATCTTAACAATGAGAAATTAAGATCAGATGTTTGTAACAGCACCATATGTGCCCCGCTCAATCTGAATCTTTTGAAGTGGCTTACTGAGGAGTGAAGGCATTAACTAGTAAAAGATGATGTTCTGATATGACGAAGACTACAGGATTTTTGTGGTTAAATAAAAATGGGTGTCTTGAGGCGACAGGTTGAAACAAAGCTTAAAACATTCACTTAAAGAAAAAGTGAAACACACGTGAGTTGTTACTATCACAATCTACTAATTTATATGAGCTAGAGCAGGTGAAATTCAAGTTCATATCATTCTTTATGCATATTTTTCATTTTCACTCTACCCAAAATTCAAGAGAGTGTTTCTTGGAAAAAGTAACATGGCAACTGACTGATGAACTGCTTGGGGGTCACAAAATCAGTTGCTTTCTTGTGTTCAAAGCTGCTGGAATAGGCTCTAGGTAATCCCAAACCTGAATAATCAAATATGCCTGAAAAAATGAATAAACCCACCCATTAATATATTTCTCGGCGCTCTTAATTTAACTTACATTAAGCAGACAGGTTGCAATGAGACAAAATAAACAAATGTGACAAATTCAAAATGCAGTACTGTGTAGCTTTCAAAGTTACAGCACACTTGTAGTCCAGCTAGAGTATGGGTGGGCAGCGTCAGTCCTGGAGGGCCTCAGTAGCTGCAGGTTTTTGTCCCAACCCAGTTTCTTAATGAGAATTCAATTATTGCTGATGAAAAATTTTGATGGACGGCCGGCGTTTCAGTCCGGCCGGGACGTCCCTCAACAGAAGAAAGCAGTCTTTTCAGGGCACTACATCACCAGGGATGCTAGATGGCAGCTCCCCTGGATGGAAATGGTTCCTCGGATTCCCGGACATGGAGTCCGTCTCTTCAGCCCTGTTGGGTGCCATGGGTGCCACCAGGGGCAGCTCACCAAGAACCCGGGGATTATTATTACGGTTACGCCAACCTGGAAGTGCTTTGGGGTCACGAGGATGGAAGCCCGCAGTACTTCCGGGGCACTTGAGAAAGGATGATGTGGAGTTTGACCCAGAGAAGGAGTACTTCCGGGTCATGGACTTTAAAAGGACTGTGGGAAACCCAACAGATTGAGCCGGAGTTGGGTAGTAGAGGAATGGAGCTGCTGGGTGGAAAGGATGATTGTGTTTATTATTGATTATTGGATTGATTGGAGAATTGTGGAGTGTGTGGTGCTTTGTGCACTTTATTTAAAAGAATTATTAAATATTATTCTTGGCGTTTTAAACGTGTGTCCTGGACGTCTGTCTGGTGGGTTCAATGGGGCAACAGCGACCCCTAGTGTTCACAAAATAAAAAACATTTTGATGCCTTATTTAAGTGGTCTTGCTTGTTAAGGTTTCCCACCCTTAATTGCTAATTTTAGTCTTAAAGAGCTGCAGTCACTGTTTTAATGGCTCCTTATTAGCAATAAGATGCAGATGACAAAGCTGCCAGCAGTTCTCCATGTAACTTGTTTCCATTTATACCTGTGTGTATTCATCATGTACTATTTGGATCAATAAAACATTTATTAAGACAAAAATGTGACAGACTGAAAATTATTTGTTTCAAGCTTCAAATCATTTGGATGATATCATTGGAAAGGAAAAAGACTAACAAACCATAAAATTAAATAACGTCTGGGAAGGATTGGTTTCTAAGTAAGCAATTGGGTTGGAATGAAAAACCTGCAGCCACTCCGGCCCTCCAGGACCATCGTCGCCCACCCCTGAGCTAAAGGAAGCCATCCAGATTGTGTAAAGTAATTCAGTCCCATTCAGTCCATTAGTCTTGTTTGGTTAGTAAATACCTAAGTTGTTCCAATATCTCATCCAGATGTTTTTGGAACACTGTTAAGGTCTTCACTTCAACTATAAAACTCAATAGTTTGGTCCAAATTCTCATGACCCTTTCTGTGAGGAAACAGTTTCACTCCCTGGAAGAACATAGACCGATCTGTTGTGAGCTGAATGAGTAAAAATAGAAATTAATGGGCTTATTTCCAAAACTTGTAAACAGTATCATGTCTGGCAGATAGCATTACTGTGCTCAATAATTTTGTTATTTTTGTGAAATGTAGCAGCCTTTTAAATGTAGAAATAGTTTAAGGAAAAGTGATTGTTTTTTCAAATAAATGTTCATTTGATTTACTTGATTTTCAAAAACAAGAATGGGATCTGCTGCAAATCAAAGTGAATAAGATAACAAAGATGTAACAAATTGAGTTGGAGACTCAACAGTGACCTTGTGCTGTTTGCATAATGTGTGGGGTGACAGTAAGTTTTATTACTTAGCATGTTGTTTATTATAGGCAAAGATGGAGGACTGCCTTGGCTTGTGTGAAGCTAAGTCACGGCAGTCACACCATGTCAGAATCTTGACAGATGGTATATGGTGAGTGTTTTAGGCAAACGTTGTTCATCTAAGAATGACAAGTGAATTACATGGCTTCTTGAATTACATGGAATGCTTAAATAGGAATAATCCTGGGGGATCCTTTCAACTGGTGTCAGGAATAAGAAGAAAATCATTTGTTATTTTTGTTTTATTTTCGGTGTTTAGTCTAGCATTAATGAGGTATGATTGCTGAAGAAGAGAAGGAGCAAAACTTTTCAGGAAGAAGTCAAAGTTTTCTTGTACTGTTTAAAGCGATGACTTAAATTAAAACAGGGACTTTTTTAATAGACGCTTCAGTCCAGTCTATTGTGTTATAAGCAAACTGTTTGTAAATGTTTTTGTATTTAGATAAGAATATTTTTTGAAAAGTGTCAAATGTGCTATGCTATTGGTAAGTCTAGAGTTTTACCTCTTGGCTGTGCATATTTTTTCTGATAAGAGGTAAGAACCAGTTTAAAAAAAATGCAGAACTACAACCATAAAGCACATAAACAGTTTATGAATGCACAACCATGCTTCCCTTCATTTTTTAAGTTATTCAAGCACACCTTGGTATAGCCTCTTGCTTCTGGTTTCAGAAGCATACGTTAGTTTAGGAACTATGATTCTGAAGGCAGAATTTTAATCTTGAGCCCCAATAAAAGGTAAAGTTACTTTAGGGATGGAATTTTTATCAAAGCATAACTTTATGTGGTCATTAAATGAGCTGATCAGAAGTCTCCCGCCACCATCATGACTGAGGTGTATATGCATCTGATAAAACAGCAAATAGCAATGCAAGAAAAGAGCATCCTGGAAAACTGAACACCTAGCAATTCCATGTTGTATGGTATGGATTGTCACATCTTGATTTGATTTCACGTTGACAAATCAGATTATTTCATATTAATATTTGAATATAATAATATTAAAATGCATTATCTGCCTGCTTCTCCGGCTTGTTTTCCATTTACTGTACCACCGGGGACTAGATGCATTATTTAGAAGCAGAGGGCATGCAAATGAAATTGCTATGGTAGCACAATGAAGAATAAAGCATGAATCATATACAGTTGGTACGATGGCACAATATACAGTAAAATGAAGTTCAGGCTGTATAGAGTTATTACAGTATCAGGATATAGAAATAAACGTAGTTTGTATACCCCCAAGTACTGTTAAATGTCAAAGTAAAAGACAATCAGACATTATACTGTGAATCAACATTAAAAAGAATCTGCACAGGTAACAGAAGGTGTATGTGTTGAGGTGTATCATAAAGCCTTTGCAGTATAACATAACACATGTGCAGACTATTAAGTGTAGCTTATGATATAACAGAAGCCAGTAATGCTGAGCCACATGTTTAATTATCACCTGTACTAACAAATAAACTGGACAAAAAAACCAACAGAAACATCAAACAGGATTGTTGTCAACCATGGATTTCCCCATTTAATGGAGGAGGATTTGAATTGATAAAAGTTGTCAAAAACTGACAAGCTTGTCTTTCATACATGCAGTTGTACCTGCTTCAATCATGCTGTATTCAGGGCTTAATATTTATTGTTCTACTTGAAAAAGATGTTAATACTGGCAAGGATTGGAGAAAGAACCTTCAGAAGTAGGTCTGTAGAGCACAATAACAGCCAGTTAGTTCCTGGTGTTACCTCAGAATCGTTCCCAGATATCCCCTCTAAATCTGCAGTCCATGTATATGATGAAAGGAAAGACTTCTCAGAGAGAGAGAAAGAGAGAGGGAGAGGGAGAACAGCAGCTAATTTAAAAAAATAGATTTCTGCTTGTCCAGAAACCGCTCTAATGATGCTTGTAACTTTGTATCACATGAATGTTCAATTTCTAGTTTTGACCCCTACTATTTATTTGGTTAAATATTTCATCTTCTGGTCATCTATTTTTTTATGCTTTTGTGGTATACCAGTTGCAACTGTGACAGTACAACTAGATCTTTTGTCCTTCATTTGCATATAAGAGTCCAAACAGACACTGAAACTGAAGGTTACATTTGCCTGCACCAGGAGAAGTTTCTGTCAGTGGATCTGTGTGATAATATGGGAGCATCAGCCTCTTCATGGTACAGTACATTGTTTTAAACTGAAAGTAGTCCACTATGTAATAAAACACTACATCTCTTGGCCCTCAGAGCAATCTGATTAGTCAGCTTGTCTTTGGTGGGATTGGTTAGTTTGGTGATGCAATTGAAAAAGGAAGTATGAGTGTAAGACACACGAGAAGGAGCAAAGGCATAGAAGGCTGAGAGAGTTGCCTTCAAAGACGAGTATAAAAGTGGACGGGAAGCGAGAGAGGTACTTTAAAAATAATGACAAGAGTCTGAGAAGCAGGCTTTATGGGAATACACTCAAGCCCTGGTCAAGAGTGTTTCAAACACACATGGATATCGAGGAAAGGTGCAAAAGGTACATGTAAGGTAAGAGATATCAAGTATTTTTATATTTATTTATTACCTGTCCTTGACAGGTAGCATGGCTAATGGACTAATTAAAATGCAATTTAAATTGGATGCAAATATACACACATAACAAAGTTGACTAACAAGGGTAAACCATTAATACCATTAAGCTCATTTGACTGGATAATAGGTCCTCAATATCTTATTGAGATTTTTTTTAACTCTGTTTTTTTCCAATTCTCCACAACCCTTTTTTCAGTGTGCCACTTAGGGAGAAATCCTATTTTAGGCATTTTGCTTTGAATGGATTTATGAACAAGCATATCCAGTTGACAGAAAGGCAGGAATCAAACCTTGCCTGGGTGCCAGTCTATCGCACACATACAGCTGACTAACTGAGGATCATCAAAGCAAACATTTCAACCCTCTCTTCCTGAGCTATTCTTCACCAAAAACCTGTCATTCAAAGTTGACCTTCTCTGTACTACCGAAACTCCTCTTGATTCTTCTGATCTATCATTGATTCTATATTTTTAATATAAAAAACAATATATTATTTTTTTTCATTTCCTTTAAAAATTGAAATACCGTATTGAATTAATATATTAAAGCGGTTTAATGCAGTTTGCTTCAATCACGCTCTAGCATATAGGTTGCTTATATAAACAGATGAATTAATTTCACTGGTATGGCTGCCAACTGTCCTCATCTTTCCAGAAGTGTCCTCATTTGTAACGCACCGTGGACTGTCCGGGAGGAATTTATAAAATTTAGAAAATGACCGAAATTTTGGCTTCTAAAATTTGAAAATTTCCACATCCTTTATTATAGCTGCTCCTGAAAGTTTTCTCCTGGTACAGATGAGACCAAGCTCCGATTGATCTTTAAAGAGTATTTATTTAATATGTGTCTCTTTTTTACAGCTCTCAAACACTAGTGAAAAACTAAAATAAAATAAAGCTAGTAAATAAACAATAAATGAGTTTACACAGGTGTCGGGATAATAAAATTAAAACATACCGTGTGCTCCTTCTGACCAGAAATTCAGGAGTCTTTATTACAGTCTCTCTGATACTGCACTCATGTCTATCTTATTAAAACAAAACACCTTTCTTCGGCTCAGCGTCCCACTATGTGCATTTCCGCTCCACTAGTGAGCCTTATCACGTGACTACAGCACCCTTCGTTCAGACCAACTTTGTAAACTAATGTACAAATACATTGAGATCATAAAATAAATAAAATTACAATTAGAAAAGAAAATATTATCAACAATAAGATCGCCCCACAACTATTATGATATACAATATAATTTACAAAATATATTTAACAAATTCAAACATCAAATTTACATATATATACACACACATATTTTGCGACAGCTACACTTATCATTGGTAAAAATTGAAAGCCACACACCAGTCAGCATTTGCAGAAATAGTGTGAATACTTTTTTCCCAGAATCTTCACTTCCATTCCAGCAGTAAACAATGTAGATATTGACGAGAATAATCAATATCTGTCCAACTTGGCTTTTTCACTTCATCTTTTGAATTCAGCTTTATCTTCTTGGTGAGTAGACAGTTCATTATAAATGTTGTTTCTTTTCTTAATTATTTGTAATCCTATTTCACATTTTCTATGTGAGATCTTATTTTTGATTCTTCTATCAGCAGCTTGATTAAACAATATCATACATCCAGGTACAGTCCATCATATTTAAGTGCGAGTAAGTACTGCTGTGTAAAATTTTAATGGAAAATATTCTTATTACCACCTGTTGTTCCAAAATGGATTTATAATTGTAAATAAATAAGTCAACTAATAAAGCTTCAGTTAATTTAAAAAAGTCACACATTTATTCTGGCATATAAATGCAATATCTTTTAGTTATCAGTTGATCAATTAATGAATGGAATGAAGTATATAGTACAATACAATACAGTACAATTTATTTTTATATAGCCCAAAATCACACAAGAAGTGCCGCAATGGATAAGTCATCAAGTAATAAGTCATTTCTTCAAGTAATTTAATAATATTTTCATAATTCTTTCATTTCCATAAATTCAGGAATACCCATTTTGCCGAAAAGAAAGCGCAAGTTCACAGACTACTTGAACAACAAATCTCCTTGTTTTCGAAAGGGCAGAACAGATTCAATTAAAGGGCTAATGCTCCCAACATTCAATTTCAGTAGCATGCTATGTAAAGAGTTCTATTCATATTTATCCAAGAACCCAGATTTACTGAGAAAAATAGCTTCAGTGGAAAAATATAAAAGAATATAGATAAATGTAATAAACTAAATTGAAAAGAGTAAAATTATTTTTATTTTACTAGAATTGAATTTACCATGTGTATCATTTTTAACCTGGTTTACGACAGTTACGCTATCCAATGAGAATGGAAAGAATTAAGTCTGTTAATTTAATAGGCTTGACATATTCAAAATATTTACTGGGTTATTATTTTGCCGGTGACTATGATTGTGGCCATTATATCATAATTATAGTGATTAACTGTTGATAAAGGTTTATATCATTTTAAAAAACCATAAGACAGTATGAAGGCATATTATGGCACCATAGGGAAAGGTATCATCAAAAGTCCTCATTTTTCGACCCAAATGTCCTCATTTTCAGAGAAAGAGAGTTGGCAGCCCTAATCATTGGCAACTGGAAACCTCATAATTTAATTTTGTTACAAACAAATACAGTATTGATGTTTTAAATGTGTCCACCAGATGGCAGTATATCCATAAAGAAGAGTCTAATATTGTCATGTATAGTTAACATTTCACTCAATCAAAACTCGTCCTTGGAGGAACATTAAAGGAAAACCAGGGTACAACAGAGACATGGGCAGAATCTGCAGACTCCACATAGACAATGTCCAGAGATCTAATTTCACTGTACAGTGATCTAATTTCACTTAAAGTGTTCTAAATTTAAAATAAAAAGTTAAACAGGTAACCATTTTCTGCATCATTTATTTTTACATGTATATTACATGTCCTCAGTGACCTTTTCCTCCATAGCTGCTCAAAAACATTTAGAATCTGTATATGCAAACAGAAAGTCTAGAATCTAAGAATGAATCAGTCCTAATTTGGATTAAACTGGTCTGAGAATGTGATCTTATGTTATGTTACTTAGTAAAAATATCCAATTGCACAAAAAAAAAAAAATCAAAAACAGACTTTACCAAATCATTTAAGGGTAATTTTGTTGCAGGCCTGAGATTTGGATTCAACTATCATCCTGGTCAATGCCTGTGTCAAGTTTGCACATTGTCTGGCCCTCTGTTCTCAAGGCAGTCAATTTTCCTCCAATATCCCAAACACAAGAATGTTAGGTGAACTGATATTTTGAAATTTTCATGGTGGGTATGTGATGGTCAAGGGAATTACTTGTAAATAAATATCATTCCTAGTTTCACATTAGCTGTTAAGCTCATCCTCTATAACTTTCCATTTGTATCATCCTCCCTGGAAATGTAAGAGACAGGAAAACATGACAATGTGGATTCCATCCTACTTTTGGAGCAATAAACCAGCTCTTTGTCCTTGCATTAAAAATTTTAGTGTTCAAGGGAGTGACCCAATTATGTTTACTTTGCTGATTTTTTGATGGCCTGTGATTGTATTCCTGGTGCTGTTTTGTAGGGGCTGCTGCCAACTATTTGGTCTATGCATTTGTGGAATGTGGAATTGTATTCTTATATTTGGCATCACATCAGGTTCTTTTCAAGTAGGACACTGTCAATTGTACATTTTACCTCTTTATATTTTTTGTGGACGGGATATCGGAGTTCAGGCAATGTTTGGAAAATATCTATGTTGGGATGCCAATAGTCTGTGGGTGATGTTATGCTCTTGTTCCAATTTTCAAAAGTTTAGTATCACCACTTCAAAATCTAACCCTTTATATTATGCTGTAAGAGAAAAGGTAAAGGGGAGGCAGCTTCCCCAAGTGAGAAACGTTCAGTACCCCAGGGTCTTCTTCATGAAATGGTGATTGGAATGACTGAGAAATTAGTCAATAGACTGTTAGAGCAGCCCTGGTTTTTCTGGAATTCTGAAATTCAATAGTAGTGAAAAGAAAGCTAACTTTTCAGAGTATCAGTAAATCTGCATCTCCACCGATGTTTAGGAGTCGTCAGGGTTGCTGGGCTCACTGCCATTGAGGAGGAACCTCAGAGTAGAGCTGCTGCTTTTCTACATCAAGATGAGTTATTTAAAGCAGATTATCCAGTGAAGATGCCCCCTTTCAGTCTCTTGCTGGTGATGTCCCAGGCATCGTCTACTGCAAGGGGACCCTGAACATGTTAGAGAGATTATATCTCTCAATTCACCTTTGGGTACTTCGTAATTTACTGTTGATAGGTTTAAGATATTATGATTTCCTCCTTTCAGCTGGTTACCACTGCAGTCCTCATTAAAAAGAACAACACTAAAAATGGTGAAAGTGATATTGATGATTGTAATAAAAAGTTGGTGTCCTGTCCAGAGTTGATTACTGCCTTGTAGAGTTGGGATAAAATAAATTTATGTAGCTAGTCTGTGGCACGATAGCACATTTGTTAGAAGTGCCACCTTACAATTCCATGGATCTGAGTTCAGTTTAATGGTCAATTAAGATGGGGTTCAAGAGACATACATTTATATAAGCCAGGCCCACACCTCAGAGACAGCATGTCATATAAGTGTGCTTTTTGGCTGGGTCCTACTTTACCTACAGTATGACCTGGACATTGTGTTGAAATAAATAGGTTTAAAAAAATTCATGAATGGAATGAAGTATATAGTACAATACAATACAGTACAATTTATTTTTATATAGCCCAAAATCACACAAGAAGTGCCGCAATGGACTTTAAAAGGCCTTGCCTCTTGACAACACCTGAGCCTTGAAAAACTCCCAAAAAAATCCTTGTAGGGATAAAATGGAATAGTAATTGATCACTAAGCAGTCAAGGAGCTGTCACAGATACCATAGGCATGACGACCTGTCTGTAACAGGTCCTTCAAAGTAAGAATCTCTACCTACACACCGAGTTGCCTTATACCTAGCTGTCTGCATACTCACCATCTTCTACATCAGTGAAGCCTGAGTCACAGCTACCACAATAAGTTGCTCAAGCAGTTCCATATAAGGTGCCTACAGTGCATCCGCAGTCTCACCTGGTGTGATCAGGTTCCCCATACTGACACACTTGTAAAAGCCATCTGAAGAATTGTGACCACAATCATCCTACATCAGTTATGGCGACTTGGCTATGTAATATGGACACCCTAAAACCAACTGCCATTGAGTACTGTGCAGTTAATTACATATTGACAATGTTCAGAAGGTAGAAGGAAGAAATGTTTTAAAGACCAAAATAAGGTTTCCTTAACAATTGGACTGTTAACAGGATCTGGTGGATGCTGCTGCCAACTATAATACCTGGTGACAGCTCATTGTGGTTGGAACACATATACTGGAAGAGAATACAATACAATATAATGTATTTTTTTGTATAGCGCTCTTCACTGAGTGCAAGAGCATAGCAAAAATGAAGTACACTTTGTCACAAAAAGCAGATACAAGAGTCATAAAAAGGTTTGGGGCAGCCACCTGTATAATATTCCCTGGCTGCAAAAGGGTAAATTGCTAGCACTAAACGGAGTCCAAAACAGAATTGATTAGGTTAGTCAGATATGGTGGCTTTGAAGGACAGAAAAGGAAGTGAAGTCATTAAGGGCGGAAGCGGAAGGGTCCTCTTCCATAGGTTTAGACCCAGATGTGACGTCATCAAAAGGGCCGGAATCAGAAGTCTCTTCGGTCAGGGGTTCTTCACCAGAAGGGACATCATCCAAAGGTCCAGAACCAAGTGTTGCTACTCTGCCCATAACCGGAAGTGTTGTCATCAAGGTTGGAAATGAAAGTGACATCATCAGGGCCAGTCTGCAGGAAAGTGAGAAAAAAGGTCAGTGCACTCCACCACTCCCTGGTCTGGCGAGGAATTACTCTTTTTTAGACCCTTTAGCTGCCTCCCATGCATATGTGTGTGACACCTTATAGATTAAACTACAAAGTAATTACTAAATACAGAATTGGTAAAAATAAAAATACAGATTTGTTAAAACACATAGAGAACAAGGTAGAAACTGATTAAGCATAAATAGAAGCCAACAATATCTGTCCATTAGACAGAGACAGAGAATAGACAGCAAGGAGACAAAAAACAGAGATCCAGGAGGACCACAAGCATAGAGACTTTCATACAACACATATATGTGCATCTATACTAATAAAAGGCAAAACCGTGACTGACTGACTCACTGATTCACTGATCACTAATTCTCCAACTTCCCGTGTAGGTAGAAGGCTGAAATTTGGCAGGCTCATTCCTTACAACTTACTTACAAAAGTTAAGCAGGTTTCATTTCACAATTCTACGCGTAACGGTCATAACTGAATCCTACTTATGTACATATATACGCCCATAGCTTGCGGCTCAGTCGCCGTGTGAGGTGGAGTTGCGTCCCCCGTCACCACGCCTCCCACATAGTTGGCTGCCTGTCTATATTGCGTCCCCCATACCCACGCCTCCCACGTAATTGAATGCCTGCCCATATAAGGCCGTCCGTCAACAGCAATCCAACAGACACGCTGCCGCTAAATATTTGCAGGCAAATCAAAAAGTTAATACCGGGAATGCCTGTTAATCATCTTAGATTCACGAGTAGCGATTTGGGTGGTGAGATGTCTATCGAGGTGATCACTGTAATATTTATATGTCATTGAAATGTATTATTATCAGGCATGGTTTAGGCACCTATGTCATCAGGAAGGCACCAGAAAAAGGGACCTCAAGGTTACTATTATGGAAGTTAATTTAGAGCATGGATGCTGCTAATGTAAGAGCTGTAATAAATAAAGTTCCCCTATATACTTTAAAAGAAAGTCTTGCCATCATTTCATTTTTCACAATTTGTGAAAACAAGACATGGTATCAGAATAGAGGACAGTCTTGGATTTAGTTGGAGTTCCCTCGCCACAAATTGACTAGGATTCACTTAACCTGCCGGGAGAATGGAAAAAGTTCCGACAGCACGTAAAGCTCATGTTTTCTAGGCCCGCTAAAAGGCAAAGACGAGAGTAAGAAATGCAGCTACCTGCTCCTGTGGACTGGGGGAAAAGGAAGAGACATTTTTAACACATGGACTCTCACCCAGGAGGAAGACAAGGTACTGAAAACTTATTATGACCGTTTTGAGGCGTTTGTCATGCCTAAGACAAATACAAAATTCACGAGATACAAGTTTAATGAGAGGACGCAGGGTATAAACGAGACTTTTCATTACTTTGTAACAGAGTTAAAATTGCTGGTGAAGGACTGTGCTTATGCAAACAAAAATGAGTTGGTCAGGGATAGACTAGTGTTTGGCACAAACTTGGCGAAAGTGTGAGAGAAACTTTTAAGTGCAGGGTCTTAGCTAACATTAAATAAAGCCGTGGACATTGCAAGATCGCACGAGATAGCATAAGCACAGCTGAGAAACTTCGATGCATGTACTCCGAGCGGCTCACATGAACTGACTGTGAATGCAGTACGCAGACAAAAAGCAAGACCTCCAAAGAGCACTGAACAAAAAACGCATTACACAATTGAGAAGGCAGCAAAAGAATATGAAGCGAGTGACGCATACAAGCGTATTCATAAGTGCAGCTACTGTGGAAACAAAGCACACGGTGGAAAAAGTCAATGTCCAGCTAAAGGAAGACAGTGTAAAAAATGTGGTAATTTTGCTAAAGTTTGCAGGACTGGGAAAGGTAAACCCGTAGATGCAGTGTGTGACGTGAGCTGTTTATTGATGTAGTAAGAAAGGAGCAACCGTCTGAAGCTGAACCAGCCTTTGTAGACATATCAATAGGAAAGCAAGATGTAAAGCTGAAGTTTAAATTAAGTTCATAGACACGCTGCCGCTAAATATTCGCAGGCAAATTCACAACTTAATACTGGGAATGCCTGTTGAACATCTTAGATTCACGAGCACCGATTTGGGTGGTGAACACTTCGATGAATGAAACCTGTTATCTTTACAACGGTTGACAAACACGGAATGTAACTTGAACACAACACATCCTCCAAATACAAACCTGATTGAAAGAAATAATGATAATCAAATCCTTGATGACAACAACACTCATAACAGTCACAAAACAATTACATTGACAATCATGTTACTTATTTTTTAAATGTTTCTTTTTCTTTTTCAGAACTTCTTGAACACACTACTTCTCCGCTGCGAAGCGCGGGTATTTTGCTAGTCTATAATAAAATCTGTGTTTCCAAGACAATTTAGCTATCAGAGATCACACCTTTGAAGGTAAAAAGTGGACATCATCATTGAAAATGATGGACAGAAAAAGCAAAGCAAACACATGAATAAAGCACAGGACAAAGAAAAGGACAATTAAGTATTCACTGAAAGATTTCAACAACTCCTCTGTCAAGTGCCATCTGTTAATGAAAAAACAGTAGACATTGTTAATGTTATGTATTTGCTGGAAGCAAGAAGCTACTTGGATCATAATATATTAAGAATAGCAAGCAACTCAAGACAAAAATCCTGGAATCGTGGCCCACTTGATTTCAGGGCTTCAGCAATCTGTTTTTTGGTATTGACTTTGACTTGCAACTTGGTTGTGTTTATACCTTCATTGCCTGGCCCTTTAAATAAAAATACTTTTGCTGTCACAACCCTGCTGGCTCTATAATATAATATAATATAATATAATATAATATAATCTAATATAATATAATATAATATAATATTAGTGCTTATTTACTCTACGGTATTAATAGTTTTCCTTTTCTTTAGGGTTAGCTCATGCTGTCATAAACTGTGGTCACTCAGAGCTGTTTGTTAGCAACACCTGTTGGTGTCAGTTAAATGGAAGATAGGTTACAACAGTGTCAGTTGAGCTGAAGCAGATTATTCAAACAAGACACAGATTTAGACTTGAAGCCCACCTGTTTGTAACTTGGTATTAATGTGAGACAGGATTTGCCAAAAGGGCATGTGGGTCATTTTAGATCCAACAAACAGTCAGGCTGAGGAAAGTTTAAGCTACCATACTTACCCTACAAAAGTACTACATAGCTCTGAAGCTATTCATGTGGACCATCACATTTTTGACACACTGTCTTCAGAGAGGCGAATGTTGCTTCCAGCAGAGCAATGTCTCTCTAACGATGCATTAATGTAGAAACTCCAATAGATGGCTACCGTGGGCAAAAGTTTCCACTCCAAAAAAATTCTTAAATAAAGTCCACGTATTGCTCTTTGGTATTTTGTATTTACTTTTAAGTAAAAGAAACTAAAATTAATGAAGAGCTGCCTATGCTTCCTTTAAAATTATCAAAAGGTGAAATCCCAAACAAGGTTCTCAAGAGGTCTGGGTCACACCTTTACTATGTGTTTTTCACATGGGTGTGACTTTTACTTTACAGAATTTTCACTATATTTTTTAATTTTCCCTCTGTGGTCAATAATTTGCTATCTAATTTATTACAATATATTAAACTAATAACATTTATCTAGATAGCTAGCTAAATTCTCAATTACGATGTTTAGCTCTCAAAAGCACTTTTAATATACTGTATGTATTACATTTTCATAAGTTCATCTTTTTTCAGAACACATTTCTCCATTGCATGATCATTTGGAACTACTATGGCAGCAGCTTATGTAAGGTGGGAAGAAAACAATCACTGGATAGAAGGCCAGTTTATTACAAGGTTATCTCTCACAGATATAATTGCTCCTTCACAAATTGCAGGTTATCTTTTTTCTCACATCATTGGACTGTAAAAGGATGCTAGAACAGGTTGAGAAATTCTACCAGGACACAAGGAGACAAACGCCAGGACAGAAATCATCTCTGGCTAACCAGAGGTTCAAGAGAATCAATTCTACTGCCCACTGCACTGCTGTTATATTTGTTATTGTATGAACCTGACCTTTCTAAAATTTGGCTACATCTTACACTTTACCATTCAGCCCTTCAACACAATTATTTTTTACCAAAGTATAAAAATGATTAAATACAGAAATTACAATAGATAGATTAATAATGGGAATGCAAAAATAGCAAATAAACAATTTAAAACTTAGGACATGAGCGTCAGTGGGCTTTGAGCCCTAGGAACCAAATCACCCATTTTAGCTCCAGACTGTCCTCAAGAAACACACACACAAAGACATACACCCATCATCGAGACATTGATGTTTTTATTATCAGGGAACCCTAAAATGTTGAGATCCACTAAAAACCAGAGATTGAAATTTTCAACGAATCTAAAGCTTTCGCTCCTCCCTCATAGACGAAAGGTTAAGGAGCAGAGGGCACAAAGCAACAAATTAATCTGACACCATCATAGGTTTCTATCACACCTATTTGCCTATAACAAAATATCACAATGACTCCTAAACTCATCAAAGCTGCAGGGGGTAGCTAGGAATCTCCGACCATGCTTACTTTTTTTATTCTCATTTACCCAGAGGTATATAACTGTTTCAATGTCAACATGACGATAAGTTAAAACAATAGTACATACCAATTTCCTTTTGTTAAACAGATGGTATAGTTACTAACTATCAAGATGTACAGTACATAAACCACTACAGTATATGCAGTTTAGGGACTAATGTCCCCAGAGTTCTTTAATTTTCAAAGGAAGTAATTACAAACATTTTCTAAGGAAGCAGGCAAGTTATAATATGGTAAAGTATGTTGATGGGATACTAATCAAAGCAGTCTGATTTTTCAAAGCAGGTGACTCTTTTGTGAGACAGGTACATATCTATGTCCTGTAGATAGCTACCAACAATAACCTGTAACAGGATTACTCAGGAAATTTGCCTTTTCATTTATCCCAGTCTCAAACAAAAAAATGGGCCTATTGTCCCTTCATCTATTGGCTTTCCATTTATTATTGACATTTTTTTCTGAAAGCAACACATAGAATTGTCCTTTTCTTTAAAGCACCAATTTCTAGCAGGGTCATCTTAACAGCTTTATAGGCCCCCAGGCAAAGCAGTGTACAGGAGCCTCTACCTACACAACCAAGTCACAACATACATAGATTAGCATGGGGCCCCTATGCTTGTGGGGCCCCCGGGCAAATGCCCAGCATGCCCATGAGTTAAGACGACCCTGATTTCTAACCCATTACACATTTGACCACTGAGTGTGTGCGTACAATAAACAAAAATGAATACTGGTGTAGTACCTATAGAGCAGAAATGAATAAGAATTTGCAGACAGTGAGACCAGAAGAATTCTATCAGTTTCCTCTGGTAAATGACTGCAATAATCAGTTGTTTGACAAACTTCTTTCTGGTTTTTTTTTGTAATTAATAAAGAACTAAACCAGAACATATATATTTTTTACTTCAATTTAGTCCATTTCATTTATAAACGGAGGTATAAATGAGATCTAGGACAATGCTCACTAATATAACAAATAAAAAATGCTTGCATTCCAGTAGATTCCTGCACCTCCCAGGCATGTGGTCTCACAGAGTTCCTCTCAGGATTCCCATACTTAATGCTCTTTGCACACTTTGTTGTAAACAATGAATTTAGAGCTCTAAAAAGAGGGCTTGCTGCTGACTGGATGAATCACCTACTCTCCATCCTTTGGTCCTGTAAGGAGATAATTATAGTACATTAAAAATATTGTTAACATCCTACATGTTTAAACTATTAGAGCCATTGTCACACATATGCAATTGGGAGACAGCTTAAGGGCTCTGGTGATGGTAGTTACCTGCCAGACCAGGGGTTGGCGCTGTTTACTAATGCATTCTTTCTTCCTTCCTCTGCAGAACAGAAGTCTAACACCCATTCCAACGCTGTGTCATTTCCATTGTCCGGCCTCCTGGACACATCCCTTCCTGCCTAGAAGCCATATAACCAGCAGTTCGTCTAACTTGTAGTTAGATTCTGTTTTGAACTTGAGTCTGAAAAGACTTTTCTGCAACATATTGAGTTTATGTTTTTGTTTTTTACAAACCTTTAATTATATGAGTTCACCAGGGTTGTGCCCCAACCCTTTCACATTGTTGTGTCTCCTTTTACACCATATTTTTAAGCGGCTTTACACCATCATTTAGTGCTATCATTCAGCAGCTTACTGGCATAAAAGCATCTCAGGTCTCATTCTTGCCTTAGGTGCTTGTTCTTCCAAGGTAGCTGGTTTAGAGCTGGATTTCATTGTATTGTGCTTATAACAGGAGGAAAATATTCAGAAATGATGACCCACATTTGTCAAGTGGCCCATAAAAGCCATCAGTTAGTTGTTTAATTTAGTGTTCAAAATCCTGGAGCTGTATTAAAGTTCTCATCAGTTAGTTATGTCAATAGGGGTCCTTCTACTTTCAATGTGTTGCTCCACCTGTCCTGATCTTCATGGACAGAGTCTGCAAAAATTATTTTGTGAAGGTGCAGAAGTGAAAAATGGCTTACTCAGGTCTTCATCTTCAACAATTACAATTCTTTAGTTTTGACCAGCTTAATCAACTACCATCCATGAAAATGAACAAACAAACTTAATTGTATATAGTGCCTTTCATGGTGCACAGTAGCGAGCAGAGTTGCATATTTCTTGGATGGTTAGGTGTCTTTGTTCATAGTCACACACTGAAGACCACATGGTATGCACAAAACCCCTCTGTGCACACTTTTATTTTTTATCTTTAGCTCTTATGTTCAAAGAAAAATATGTAAATAATTGGATCTGAATAATTATTTCTATTAATTTTATATTATTTTAATTACAATCAATATAGAGTTTCCTCAACCCAAGGCAATGATGGAGTAATTAAAGCTGACTGTGACCATGTGTTTCAAGTGGCAAGCAGTCAAATCTCCAGCAGCCGTGATGAAACATTCAGAATGAATTACTCACTCCCCTAACCTAACCCCCCCACCCATCATACATACAGACACATATATAAAGATGAAAAAGGGAAAAAAAATCATCATTTACATAGCGATACCTTTTAAGGGAGCAATGAATCGTCTCTTCAGAAAAATACGGCACCAATGCCAGCTGGAAATGTTTACTTTAGGGGTCTAGCAGAAGGTTGGCGTCAGTCGGGGCAAAGGACATGCCAGTGGAATGTAATATCAGGAGGAAGCAGCAGGTCACTTATGCTGGCATTTTGCCCAGAAACAACTGGATGCCTTTGTGCTTAAAAAAAAAAAAAAAAACTTGATTCAGATGTCGACAGATTTTTATTTTTTGGGACAGAAATAGCTTGATAGCAACTGCAAAATAAAATGTCAGGGGTTTGCCTTGCTGCTGTAAATTAACCTTTTAAACACTGGTCTTAGCTATATTTTCAAGACCAAAAGGAGTGTGTTGCTAATTCCGGAGAGTTCATGTCGGTGACAGGAGTCGCTGGTAAATGACAAGCTGCTGCATTGGCAGGACTGTAAACTGGCAGCCGCCATCTAATTGCAGTCGGCCTACTGGATCACTTCATTCTCCCAGTGTAAGCCATAGAGGAGAGCTGATGTCATTCTCCAACTTACTCTGACACTTAAGCCTTTTTTCCCTTTGAATTTTTCCATCAGTCACCACATGCCGGACACCCTGCTGGAAACTGTGAGATGGGGCTGACATTATAGTACTGGACCTAAATATATTAAAAGAAGAAAAATAATTACTTTTCAGAAGAGGATATCACAGGGTATGGTTTGGACAGAATGTGCTAAAGAAACAGAGGACAGAGTGTGGTGGTGCATTTAGAGGGACTTCGGGTGCTTTTGGGATGTTCATTTGGTGTGCTGTTTGTGACTGGGCTTTTTCAATGGCATTCTTTTTATTCTAACCAAAGCCATTTTTCATTAGTCCAATGGCTTTATCTGTGAGGTATGTGTGAACACCTCTCCACCATCTTGAAGGTGGCCATCTTTAAGGCAGCTTTATAATTTCAAATTGAATGGGGAATATCTAAACACTTTATTATACTTTAAATTTCAGAAGAAATTAAGGTATGATATTCTAATTAGTTTAACCAGCTTTATGTGGGCTTGTTTAACATTAACTTTGACACTTTCCAGGATGATAGTTAGAATTGATATTATTCTTCAAGCAGATGACTGAAATTGCCAGGAAACTACTATAGCAGCACCTGGAACAAACATCACAGTGCCACAAGAAAACTTCAAAAAACATTTAAAGAAATGGGAAACCTCAATGACAAAACACTGAAGGCTATTGAAGACTACCAAGCACTGCAACAATTGAAGAATCCTCCACTATAATATTGGCCATAATTGCTAAAAAAATCACATATTGATTAACAGAAGAGTGCAAGTTCAGTTAAAGCTCCAAGGTGGATTACCAAGAACAGCAACAGGTGAAGAGTCCTCCCCCATGATATTGACCACATATGCTTAAAGAATTCAGAAAAGCACATATTGGTTAGCACAGGAATGTAAGTTCAGTCAAAGCTCTGTCTCACGTGTGTTCCACCAAAACAAGTGGCACCCCTACAAACTTCAAACACTGCATCTCTATGAAGATGACCCTTACAGATGTGCTGAGTTTTATTAGTGGAATCTTCCACCACACAATGGTGACCTGTGTTAATAAGGCAAATATATTTGTTAATGGAAAGTTCAACTGGCAAAACTGTGTGCTTTTCCAACAAGATAGTTCACTATAACCACATTTGTTAGATAATTTGTTGCTGAAAGATTATGTTCAGGGATTTTTCAGGTAAGGTATGGAGAAGTTTCAAGGTGAGATAGTCATTTAAGATAAGTGAGCTAGAAGTTCTGAGGTGAGGCATTTATATTCACTTATCATGATGGTGGAGAGTGGTGCTGTATTGCACGTTTACTAGCATATGCAAATAAAAATTTCACTATACTCTTGACACATGACAAAACCACCTCCCTAAGATGTAGCAATTTGTACCTGGTTGGATTTGCAGCTCCCAGGGCATTGGATTGGCTCGAGTAGATCAACTGAATTCCTGCCTAGGTCCACCAATTTAATTCCACTTAATTTTTAACTCTGGGGACATTTAAAGTGCATGGTGTATGAAACTAACATCCACAATGTGGCCGATTTGAAGTACACACCTTTGAGGCTTCAGAAATTGACTGGGAACAATGTAAGCAGCTGTGTCTTGATCAGAAAAGACAACACATTGGACACTTTCTGTGAAATGGTCTCTATTTATGAATGTATCACTCTCAGCATGGCTGCCAAATATTTGCACTGTGACATTTGTTCTCATAACCAATAAAGATATAAAACAATTGACTTCACCATGTGCAGTTTTGAACATGTTAGAATAAAATTATTGAACCAAATTCAAGATGGCCACCTTCAGCACACTAAAGGGCTGCTCATACATAGCTCACAGATACATCTGCTGGTCCGATACAAAATAATATTAGTTAGATCAAAATTATAGTCACTTATCTATGGAATCAAGTTCTCTCCTGAGTCACATTTTGGTTGGCCTACTGGAGTGAAGCATGTTGGGAATACCAGGAAAGAAACTAAGATGAACTGACGATGCCTCACAGCTTGCCCCATTATATTTTCAGAAGGAGGCCAAACGTTCATCAGCAAGGAAGCACCTAAGATGGGAGACTAGATACTGATGGAGGATTAACCCAACCCAAAAAGGTTACACAAGAGATGAGAGGACTGACCTTTCTAGTTATGTTTATCTAGAGCAGTCTTTCCAAACCTACATCCATAATCCAGTACTGGTCCAGACCAGTTTTTTTGCCGGCTCATGAAAATCAGGTTGATTATGTATTTTAGCCCATTCTCTCCTAGCTACTAGTCCAACTATGCTGTTCTCCGGTCTTCAATCTAATTTTAGTAATGTTAGTAAATGTGAATTCTCGATACTCCAAGAGGATCCTCCCAGTCTCCGATTCAATGCTACAAATGCTCTCTGGTCAAATTGTAGTAGTAAATTTGGACACTCGTAATCTCCAAGTGGAGCCCACCACACCCACACCCTATGAACTAATGTTAATAAATCTGGTTGCTCAAAACTCCTAGAGGGACAAAACTCTTCCACTTTTGCATACTTCAGCTTGCCCACAAACTCGAAAATGTTGAAAAATGCTGCCCTAGAGGACAAAAATATATGCAAAATATACTAAAATCAGCAGGAAAGATGGATCCAGTCATCCAGCAGACACATGGGTACTGGAAATAAAGAGACTGGGTTAAAAATATTATTGAATAATCTTGAGTGTTGCTTTGTCTGGTGTCAGATTTACTGTCTTGACATTGTTTATAGTAATGTTTGAAGATCCCACAAAAACTAAAACAGTACACTGCTCTTCAGTTTCAACTTGATGTTTTACTAGAAATAGCCTGGTTTTTATACCTCAAATACTAATATTTAATAGAATTTTTTCATGCTGTCAAAATACAAACTTTGGAATGACATTATACAGTAAAAATCTTTTAAGTAGTTCTCTTGTGACAGACATACAGACAGACAGATGTTGGATTTTATATATATCGAGATGTAGATGCATAGGAATAGCTCTTCAGGGACTCCATTGTTCTAGGCCATAGAGGAAGGGTCTTAGCCACATACACAGTAACAGTCAAGAGCAGTCAAGTTGCCTATGATATGTGCAAGCTAAAGACACTCTTAACCCAAACCCTACTCTTGCTTCCTGCTTCAGTATTAAACCTATATTTACCTAATTCCTTTGTATTTGTTTAATTATCTAATGTCTGTTTTCAAACCTGCTAAATCCAATCTGCTAGGGTTCACAGGAGTATTGGACACAAGGCAGAAACTAAACTGGAGCCCTAGTCCATTGTATATCACATTAATTTACACATGCACACGGCGTCAAATTAATAAAATCTTTTGAATGTCATATGAAATTGGGAGCACCCAGAGAAAAACCACACAGACGCAAACAAGAATGTGCAAAGTCCACAGAGAATAAGTATATCAGGATATGATCCCTAGTTATTGTGACGGAACTAATGCACTGTACGTCCAGGGTCAATGAAGAAAACCCTCAGGAATGGGGTAATTTCAAGCAAAAAGCAATGGCACTGACCAGGTCTTCCTTTTTTCCCTAGCATCTGTTCTTCCTTTCTTTCATTGAAAACTGCTGTGTAGTAAAAAGTATGTATCAATAAACAGCAAACTAACTGAACCATGGATGGCAAAGTTTTCCAACATATCTTTTGTTGTTGCGGTAAAATTCTGCACTCTGACTTCTTTTGGATATGGTTTGTTAATGTATGGGTCACTGAGGCCAAAAAGAAGCCTGCTACTGGTTTATGTTTCAAGTCGGTTTTCTTTATTTATTATAAAATAGATTCAGTTTTGGTGTTTAAGGTGACTAGAGTTAGTAGTCTGGGCTGCTTTGTGAAACCCAGACATACAAGTAACTGACAAAACAAAAGGCTCATGGGGGTAAATGAGGGATACCAACTGTAGAATGTAGATGTCATTAATCAAGTGTAGTCATTGAAATAAATAAGCAACAACATCCCATCATGCTTAAAATCATGTGTAAATAATGCTGGGCAGAGTCAGATGATTATTATATTGATCCTTAAGAAGAGATCTCAATGACTTTGAAAGAAGAATGACTTGTGAACACATTTGGCAGGAGCTGGATTAGCAAATTCTGGAATAATGATATTGGCATGAGTTCCAGGAGAGGCCAAACTCCAAATCCATGGTGTGATGTTCGAAGCATTGATTCCAGATTAGGTTAAACAGACAAAACTATTCTGTACCATTTAACTGCAAATGTCGATTGAATGTAGTGCACAAGGTTTAATCAAGAACAGTCAAACATCACACAGTATGACTGACACTATGGTTGACTTCTAGCACTAAAGTCTCTAGTGCTAGGCTGAAAACCAGGATTTTAGAGGTATGAGCTATGAGGAAAGATTGAAGGAGCTGAACCTTTTCAGCTTAAACAAATGGAGAGCTGCTGATTAACTGTACAGACTGCATCTCTGTTGTTAGTCATTAGCACTAAAACATAAGTAACATGATTGTTATAATTTGTTACTAACCCTCACCTATTCTGTTTCTGCTCTTGGTACTCAAATGCGGCAATTGGTGCCACGGCCCACCTGCCAAGTTGTTTGCCTGCCTGTGGTAAAATCATCCCTGATGGAGGATCACAGGAATCATGGGAAAAAGGGGTCCTTTCATCGGATTGGCTGGCCGAGCAACATTTCAGCCATGGAATGGCCAAATGGGGAGGCAGCTTGATGGATGAGGTCTCCAGGACTCTAAAAATATCCGAATCTTATTATGTGATATCATCTACTGTTAAATTCTGCTCCGTACTTCTAAACTTTTTTATTTTTATGCTGTATTAAGGATTTGTTCTGTTCTGTGTATTGTATTGACCCTCTTCTTTTGACACCCACTGCACGCCCAACCTACCTGGAAAGGGGTCTCTCTTTGAACTGCCTTTCCCGAGGTTTCTTCCATTTTTCCCTACAAGGTTTTTTTTTGGGAGTTTTTTCTTGTCTTCTCAGAGAGCCAAGGCTGGGGGGCTGTCAAGAGGCAGGGCCTGTTAAAGCCCATTGCGGCACTTCCTGTGTGATTTTGGGCTATACAAAAATAAACTGTATTGTATTGTATTGTATTGTAAAACTGGTGTGTTTAAAACTATGAAAGGAATTGGTACTGTAGATCCCAGCTTTTACTTTAAATCAAATTTGGCAACAAGAACACACCATTAGAAACTTCTTAATGGCAGATTTTGCAAAAATGTAAGAAAGTTCACACAAAGAACCACACACGCGGAATAAATTACCAAGTAGTGTGGTGGAGAGTATGACGTCAGAGACCTTCAAATCGTAATATAATGCTATTTCCAACAATATAGGTGAATTGGATTGACAAGATTTTTGACCTAAATGGCCTGTTTTCATCACAATTTTTGTAATATTCTAATGTAATGCCTGTGAGTTAAGCTGTGTAAAACACAAGTAGTGGGCTACTGAGCACTGGAGAAAAGTCCTTCAGGATGTTCAACAGATAGATGAGCACATGTACTGCATACATTAACAAAGTGAAGGTGGCTTTGCTATGTTGTTGGGTGCATTTTTATGATGTTCCAACACACTCAAAACAATTCTAAGTGATCGTGTTCATCTAGTGATGAAGCAATTCATTCAAAAAGGAAACTGAAAGACTGAAAACAGACTCATCTGCTGGGCATAAGTAGTTAATGAAAAGTTTGTGCTGTATGTCAATGATATAAGTCCCATAACATAGCTACCCCAGTAACCAATCACTAAATCACTTGAACACTTAAAAGAGATGTAGGAACAACATTTGAAACAACATTTCACCAAATGGTGAAATTCCTCCTGGAATAACAGTGTTGCATACCTCTAGCACAGTTGTGGACACTCACAGGATCTAGAGCCAAGGTACAACGAATTTGCTTTGAAGGCTTGTGATGGCTCATTGCCTTATTCAGGGAATTTATGTAGTGACTGTCTTTATTTTCTCCAACACCTATCACTTTGGTTAGTTTAAGAAAGCACTGAGCAAAGAATGACTACTCAGAATTGAACTCATTTATATAGTGCTAGTCACAATGTGCATGGTACTAACACACTTAGTATCACATTCCTAGCTCCCCTCTCTCCTATTACCTACTTTATTGGAGCTCTGAACATGTCCCCTATACTATATGCTAACCATTTCAAGTTTTTACTGAAATTACTGAAATGTAAGCAGTTCAAGTCAAGTGAGCATCCAAAGGCAAGCAGTAACTTCCATCCATCCATTTTCCAACCTGCTGAATCTGAACACAGGTTCATGGGGGTCTGCTGGAGCCAATCCCAGCCAACACAGGGCACAAGGCAGGAACCAATCCAGTGCAGGGTGCCAACCCACCGCAGGACACACACAAACACACCCACCCCAATTTAGAATCGCCAATCCACCTAGCCGGCATGTCTTTGGACTGTGGGAGGAAACCCACGCAGACATGGGGAGAACATGCAAACTCCACGCAGGGAGGACCCGGGAAGCGAACCGTGCTGCCCAGCAGTAACTTTCAAAAGCTTAAAAAAAAGGTTAGGTTACCAAGAAAAGAAAATAATGTAATTGTCAAATATACATAGGCTTTTTTAGGGAACAAAAAATGGTTTTAACAACTTGAAGCTTTTCTGCAGCAATGAAAGCTAATTAAGCCTTGAAAGTTGAAGCAAACAATTCCTACAGGTGTCCGGCCTTCTGTTGATTACTTATAAACCCTCTGTCTGTATGAATGCAGTGAAGGAGCAAAATGTGTTGCTACATCCTCTGAAACATTTTTTGTATCTGGACAATATTGCACTGAATATTGCTATGATAACAGCAAGAAAAGGGCAATTAAAAAAGGAAGACAGACAGACCATTATAACCCTTAAAGCATCGGCCTTTCCTTTAGAGAAATTGCAAAGAAAGCTAAGGTGTCAGTGAGTACAGTTTCCTAGACCATTAAATGGAACTTATGAACTGGTGGAAATGTTGACAGGACTGGTAAACCCAATGCCATAACAGAGTCAGAAGACAATTTTATAATTTTACAATTTTTCAATTTTATATATTTTTGACTAACAGTATGTGTATATATATGGAGTGTACAAAAGTAGGATTACAGTTGTTCATATGTTTGTATGGAAAAAGTCATACAGGTTATGATTATAACAACAGCTTTATTAACTCACAATGGCAGAGTGCACTTAGGTACAATCTCGTAAGTGCTCAAATTGCCAGCCTCACATATTCACAACTGTAAACCTACCTTTGCCCATCCCTGTATGTATATATAAATATATATATATATATACATATATGCTGTATATATATAAATATATATATATATACATATATACTGTATATATATATATATATATATATATATATATATATATATATATATATATATATATATATATATATATATATATATACATATAGAGTGATAGATAGGGGGCACTATCGCTCCCTTGAACCCTTGTCCAAGACGCCAGACACCTGATTAAAGTCCAAAAGTAGACTATATTTATTGTGCACAGTGCACCAAACACCCTCCTCTCCACAATACTCATTAAATAAATCACAATAATCACAATAAACAATCCTCCACTCCCAGGCGCGTTGCCTTCCTTTCACCCAGCTCAGCTCGTCACCTGGGAGCTCCCATAATCCTTTTATAATCCCTGACCCGGAAGTGTTCCAACCCCCAGTCCATGTGATCTCCTATCACTTCCGGGTCAGATCAAAAGTCCACACGTGCGAATGGGAGGCAGCTAAAGGCTCCAAATAAGAGTAATTGCACGCCAGACCAGGGGGTGGCGGAATGCACTGACTTTTTTTCTCACGTTCCTGCAGACTGTTCATGGGAAATTCTGCCTGGTCCTGTTGATGTCAATTTCTGTTTCCGACCTTGATGATGTCACTTCCAGTTACGGGCAGAGTAACATCACTTCCAGTTCCGGACTCTTGGATGATGTCACTTCCAGTGAAGAATCCCTGACCGAAGAGAGCTCCGGTTCTGGCCCTTTTGATGACGTCATGACATCAGAGGACCCTTCCACTTCTGCCCTTGATGACTTCACTTCCTTTTCTGGTCTTTAAAGCTGCCCTATTTGACTAACCTCATCAGTTCTGTTTTGAAAACTTTTCTGAGCACATCAGTCCTAGCAATTTAATCATTTGCAGCCAAGAATTATAACATGGGTGGCTCCCCCAAACCTTTTTATGACACTTGTGTCTGTTTTTTGTGACAATATATATACAGAGAGAAAGAGTCATAAACAAAATGAAATGACATTTCATCATTCAAATGAGCAGTTTCAGAATCAGCTACAGACAAAACTATAAGCATCTTGCAAAAACCAATCCATCCATCCATTATCCAACCTGCTGTATCCTAACTACAGGAGCCAATCTCAGCCAACACAGGGCGCAAGGCAGGAAACAAACCCCAGGCAGGGCGCCAACCCACCACAGGGCACACACACACCAAGCACACACTAGGAACAATTTAGAATTGCCAATGCACCTAACCTGCATGTCTTTGGACTGTGGGAGGATACTGGAGTACCTGGAGGAAACCCACGCAGACATGGGGAGAACATGCAAACTCCACGTAGGGAGGACCCGGGAATCGAACCCAGGTCTCCTAACTGTGAGGCAGCAGTGCTACCCACTGTGCCAGCATGCCGCCCCATGCAAAAATCAGACATGTTCTAAATATTGTGACATCAAGCCATCCTTAAGGACAGTGAGCTACTTAAACAAGTTATGTAAAGAACAAGAGTCAATTGTGTTACAGACAGTGAATACTGGCGTGGCAGTATATAGAGTTATTATTGACCCATGTACAAAGTTCAGTGAAATATTTATTTGCATGTGCTGTTCAATATTCAACACTGCCATTCTCCAACTCCATGGTTAGCGAGTATAACAACTTTACCTCAAACTTTCTGTCTCCCTTACTTGAAAAATCTCAGACCATGTTTATCATACAGGAATAATGAAGAAATTGTACCTCACCTGCTGCACAGATGAGGAAGGACAATACAGTTACATGACTGGTTAGGAAAGCCAACTGATTTTGGCTCAGTTGAGTCGTCACAAAAAATGGAACAGGGCTCCCAATACCTATAAATAAATGGCTATGTGCACATCGGAATTCCTTGCAGTCAGCGACGTGGCTGTTCTTTGTATCTTAGTTCCATATTAAACATATTGCAACTATGTGAAATATAACAAAAGGTACTGGTAGTAGTGATAGTATTGCCACATGTACAGAGTGCTGTGAAATTCTCACTTGCCCGACCATTCTCCAGCATCACAAATATCTATCTATCTATCTATCTATCTATCTATCTATCTATCTATCTATCTATCTATCTATCTATCTATCTATCTATCTATCTATCTAAACACGGATGTATTAAAATAAAGAAATTCAGATGCGACATACTTTACACTTGCCTTGCACCTACAGAATATA
The DNA here is from genome assembly GCF_016835505.1 of Polypterus senegalus. Classification (NCBI taxonomy): domain Eukaryota; kingdom Metazoa; phylum Chordata; class Cladistia; order Polypteriformes; family Polypteridae; genus Polypterus; species Polypterus senegalus. The sequence goes on from NC_053157.1 coordinate 188,126,371, forward strand.
ATTATCATCTAGCAGAATCCAGATGGTGGGATGGCCATTTATGTTAGGTTGGTAAGTGTCTGTTTGGAGTTTTCCTCTTGAATCCCAAAGGCACATGTTTTAAATTACTACCTGCTGTAAATTGTCCAGTATGAGTATTTTTTCTGGTGCTGTGGTTTCTTCTCACATCACGGGTAGGTTAGGCTCAGAGACAGCTCTAAATTGGTCCATCATGAATGCAGCACACAATGGGACTGCTGCCCTATCCAGAGTGTGTGCTGCTGAGATACCTCCCATTCCCTAGAGATCATGAACTGGAATACATTGTTTTGGATAAAGGATGACCTAAATCTGACCAAGTGTCCCCAGTTCTGCTGGGCTGATGCTTACAAACATGCACTGCCCTAACAGGGAACAAACAAGGAAAACCTCTTCAAAGTTGTTTGCTGTTCTTTGCTTTTTCTTTCCCAGGAATATTTTTTGCTGTTTGGCGTGTGCCCGGTAACAGCAATCTGACGACAAGGAGCCGGCTCCACTTAAAGAATGTGTGGAATGCAGGGCGTATTTGAATGACAGGAAGGAAAAAAAACTTTCTGAAGCCCATGGAAAGCTGCAGCCAGAAGTCAGTTATTTTTGCAGCTGTGTCGGTCATTTTGGTCACATGTTGGGTAAGCGTGCACCTGTGTGACCTCAGCTTTAATCTGTTGTAATTAAGCAAGGCAAGACTGTGATGTCAGATGGCTGCTTTCCCACTTATCAAGCTGATAAATTCATGCGCCTACTGGCTTATGTGCCACAAATGTATAGCGCATGACATAGCAAGAGATTTCTCTTATCTCAAAATGCCAGGGTGCTGACAGCATCAGTACTAATTTGTCACCATCACAAAACAGTTTTTCCTTTCCTATCTCAGTATTTACAGTGTGCAATGTGAAATTTCGCAATGAATACTGTGTTTTAAATGCACAAAATTAAATGAAATAGACTATTTTTAATTTCCAGATTACTAGAAGACCACAGTTTCTCCATATATAAGAGAAGCTGATTAATTTCTACATTTTCTAAAGCAGATTTCTCCATGACACATTTGTTTGTGGAATTTCATTTGTATCCTGGATATAAGGCAGGTTCATATAACATTGGATGGTCTGCTAATGCATTTCAAAGCATATGGTCTTACTCTTACTAACTCTGTATACAAATCTTAAGAAAACCAGAAGTAAATAAATACATATAAGCACAGGGAGCATATGGATTAGTAAGTGAATCAGGCTTCAGGAGTTGTGGGTAGTAGCACCAACCATCATGCCACTCTCAGACAAACTACAGTTACAGATATTGTATCTATCTGATTTCTTATGAGTTATAGTAAAACAATAAATTAAAGATAAATTCTTTACATTGTGGGCATTTAATGGCTGGCCAGTCCAACAGACATGGCACCCTAATCAAAGAAGACACCAGCAATAATCAAACATTAAATATGAATAAGAAAAGTAAAGATGCTTATTTCTCATTATTAACTAACATTTATTTAAGAAACTCAAGCATATTTTTTATTTAATTGTATTTATTCCACCCATTTTCTAGCCTTGTGAACAACTTTGGTCTGCAGGGCCACAGTGGCTGCAGGTTTTTGTTCCAACAAAGTTACTTAATTAGAAACCAGATCTTACTTAATTTTAGGGCTTGATAGAGTTTTAACTGTGCAATGTCAGGTCATTCTTATATCATATCCTCTCCAAGGATATCATCCAAAAGATCTGAAACCTAAAATGGATAAATAATTCTCAGTCCTTCATGTTTTTCTTTTCAGTGTCCTTCCAAATATTTCATTAAACCAGATCGTGCACGATGAATACTCTCACAAGTTGCTGAGTTGAGGCGATTATTAAAACAAAAGTCCACAAACAGGGGTTCAAAACCCGAAAGTGCAAAATGTTTATGAAATAAATATACTACTGTATACTACCCCAGTGCAGCAGTAGATCAAATAGTTAAAAACCTGCTCCAAATTCTTTGCCAGTAACTCTAAGGGCATGTCCCCTATGACTTCAGCCTCTAAAGAAGTATATACCCGCACTTGATCTGTAAACAGTTACTGCATCACTTTCTTTTCCACAAACCTAACGAATCCACAAGTGATGACTTTTTTGCCCCTCTTCATCAATATACTCTGCTCTTTATGGCCATGCCAACCGCAGTTCCTCACTCTGCAAAAACACTATCTCTGCTGTTTAGCCTCCATAGCCTTGACATCCTATGTCACAAACTTGACCATGCAATTTTAATCCTGCTTTGCAACCCCTGGGTGGTCTGCAGGGAGTCCTCTGTGCCACCTCTGATTGGTATTCACATGACTTCTCATTCAGAAATTGGGATGGAACAAAAACCTGCAGTCACTGACGGCCCTCCTGTTGTTCACCCCCATTTTAGCCCATTTATCCAGTTCAGGAACTTGCAGAACTGGTGCCCAAACTGAGGAAACCATGTTTCTTCACAGTGAAATATGTGAAGAATGATATCATTCTTCATTCAGGTGTGAGATGATAGATATAACTACTAGTAATGGCATAACGCCTTTCTGTATTGTAACGCTTTTCTGTATTGTACTGTAATTCTTCAGTGTTTATCCCATTTGGTTACAGTGCTGCTTTTTTGAAGATGTACTGTATCTAACTTTCAAACAAAGAGCGGTTCAACAAACTTCCTATGAAGATCAAAAAATATGGACGGTGTTTTCCCTCGCCCGGACGCGGGTCACTGGGGCTCCCCTCTGGAGCCAGGCCTGGAGGTGGAGCTCGATGGAGAACACCTGGTGGCCGGGCATGCACCCATGGGGCTCAAGCCGGGCACAGCCCAAAGAGACAACGTAGGTCCCCCTTCCCATGGGCTCACAACCTATAGGAGGGGCCAAGGAGGTCAGGTGCAGTAAGAGTTGAATGGTGTCCGAGGCCCAATCCTCGGCTACAGAAGCTGGCTCTTGGGACGTGGAATGTCACCTCTCTGAAGGGGAAGGAGCCTGAGCTAGTGCGCTAGGGCAAGAGGTTCCGGCTAGATATAGTCAGGCTCACCTCGACGCACAGCATGCTCACGTGGGCAATGACAGCGAGACCTGGAAGGGTGTGATTGAGAGGAATTCCGCACCCGATCTGAACCTGAGCAGTGTTTTGTTATTGGACTTCTGTGCTCGTTATGGATTGTCCATAACGAACACCACGTTCAAGCATAGGGGTATTCATATGTGCACCTGGCACCAGGACACCCTAGGCCTCAGTTCGATGATCGACTTTGTGGTTGTGTCATCGGACTTGCGGCCACGTGTCTTGGACACTCGGGTGAAGAGAGGGGTGGAGCTGTCAACTGATCACCACCTGGAGGTGAGTAGGCTTCGATGGTGGGGGCAGATGCCGGTCAGCCCTGGTAGACCCTGCTGTGAGGGTCTGCTGGGAATGTCTGATCAGTAATAATCAGTGAGCATTTTCCCAGGCTGGATTACAAAGTTGTGTCTTGGGTTTATTTTGTCTAATTTTATTTCAGTTATTTGTATTAATGTTTATTTTATGTATTATGTACATTTTTCTTTTTGTATATTGGAAAATTGGAAGAGCCTTAGTTATGTTCCTTGTGCTTTGTGGGTGGTCCCACAAGAGATGGGGCCACCTGCCCATCATTGCCAGGGACAACGTTTAAGGGAGGGTCTCCCGTAGTTCCTGGCGGTTCATTGAACACACCGGGAGTGGAGTGTTTTTTTGTGTTTCTGTGCTTTTGCTATTTCTTGTGATTTTTCTGGATTCTTGAACCCTTGCTCTGTTTTTGACCTTGCCTCTGGATTTCATATTGGGATTGTGTTTAGTGACAATTGTTGTCTATTGTATTGGAACTTTATTACTCTGGATTGCCTTGCTTCTTGCATTCAAATCCTTTTTCTCTATGGAGCTTTGTGCACTTCATAACCTTTGAAAATAAACCTTTTATTTTATAAAGATTTGTCTCGGCCCTTTGAGTGTGTAGTCTTGGTTTTTGGTGGTGTTTTTTGCCCACTAGTGTTGGATTTTGTTCTATCCTAAGCTAACAGAATGGGCACAGATACTTAAATAATAGCTCTTTATAAAAGACAATGGACTCGCTAAACGTCAGACAGGAGATTATGCCAGGTTTCACTTTTTGCAAGAAAATGAACATGAGGCAACAGTGAGACACATTATCAGCAAAACTAGGTGATGGAAATGACAGATTGTGTAGTGACATGCTTATGGTGAAGATTTGGGGTAAACAGCATTAGTCTGTGGATCCATCCTTCCCTCTGTTAATGGTACAGGCAGCTGATGGTAGTGTAATGATGAGAGGATCGCTTTCTCTTACACCAGCATTTCTCAACCTTTAAGTATTTGCAACCCGAGTTTTCATAACAGTTTTAAATGTGCCCCCCTAACATTTTTTTTTGAAAGGATCCCACTAATAGCAATTTGTTCTTTTTTAATTAATGATATATCATAGATGCATATTTCATTATACCTACTTAACTTTTATCGACATTTATCTGACTCTATATTTATTTTTCTAGTATCAGAATGTAGTTTAAGTTAATTTGTCTTGGTTTCAATAGATGCATTTTTCATATTTTTGATTCTTGTTTTCTTTTTTTCACATCTTCGTGCCCCCTTTTTGTTACTTCGCGCCCTCCAAGGGGGGCCTGCCCCACAGTTTGAGAACCACTGTCTTACACATTAGGCCTCTTAATATCAGTTGACTATGACATGAAGACACAACATATTCAATCACTGTTGCTTACCATATGAATCCATGTTTGTCGTTCTCCAAATAGATACTTCCATCAGGATAATGTGCCATGGCACAAAGCATTAATCATCTTAAGCTGGTGCAATAAACATGACTGTGACTTCAGTTTACTCAAACAGCATTGCACAGTCCCAATAAGACACCTTTGGAATGAGGGGGAACAGGAAGTTCACAGCATTTATGGTCAAAAAAAAAATCAGCATGAAGTGCATGAAGCAGTGAAATGGAATGTTTAAGGAACAGTTGGACATTTTTCCTTGAATCCATGCCTGAAAGAAATCTGGTTGCTCTAACCAAGCTGGTACTACCTGGTAGTGGGCAGGTGTACCTAATAGTGGTCATGGGGTGTATCTAACAATAATATGAATTTATATTGTATATTTACGTACAAAAAGTGCAGCTCAAATTGCTTTACAAGAGGTAGAAGAGAGAATTACAATTACAAAAAAATTAATTAATTTATTAAATATAAGTGTGTAAATACTGTAAGTACTTAATTCATATAGTTCAGTTTTGAATGGATTTGTTTATACTGTGCATTTTGTATTAGGACTTATTGCAAAGCATATTTTAAAGACAGAAAGTGTCTTGCCCCTGGAATCAGACATCCCTCCAATTCTAGATTTTCACTCCCTTTTGTTACTTTCCCTTCAGACAGACACAGAGGACTACAGCTAACATAGAGAGACAGGATAAAAATCGGAAAATTGGCAGCAATATCAGTTAAGAAAAGAAAAAAACAAAAAGGCACAATAAAACAGCTAGGTTGTGACAAAGAAGTTCAAAACAAAGAATTAAGTAAGATAAAGCCAAAAGATCTAGGGTTTGGTTTTACTTTCTCGTATACGAAGTATAGGGAAAGTTTTGGAATCATCCAAAAATTCGATTTCAAGTTTTTAATGAATCTTGATGTTTTAGACCTCACTGAGTCTGAAAATACCATTTTTGGAATTATGTCTGTGTGTCTCTGTGTGTTTGTGTATGTAAACATGATAATTTGACTACACTTTCACTTTGGTCAACCACATCTTGCATACAAGTATTAGATTGATACAGTAAATGATACTGTTTAGTGGGTGCTGTGAATTCTCCATGATTGACAGGAGCCTGCTAAGGTACAAAACGTAGACTTCTATCACCTTTTAAGCTACTTCCACTAACTGGAAGTGGTACTTTACCTGAAAAGTGTCCCCAAAAATATAAAAAAATTGATAATTTCATGTCATATTATAATAAAGCACCACATTCTAAGCATTTTTTGTTGCTTTGCATTTTTTCGAAAAATGATCGGTTTTCGGGATAATCGCAATTTTCTGTTTGACATTCAAATGGTAATAGATACATATTTGAGAATGTTTTTGCTTTACATAAACGCAATTATGTGTACAAGTATTACATTATACACATTACTAAAGTCTCTTGCAACTTTTGACCCACTTCCGCTTACTGAAAGTGGTAATTTAACTAATTTACCAAAAAAAAAAAAATTATCATGGCAAATTTTTTATTCATGCAGCTGCAGAGTCCAATTTATTCAACTTTACTTTAATAATAATTGTTGATTTGATTTGTTCTTGATGTTTTGTTAATGTACATAATATTAATAATAATCATTGTCTTGTGGTTTGCTCCTCAAATATCCATCCACATATCTGAGTATATGAGAAAGTCTAGGGGAGACCACTCCTGATTTTTTTACTTTTTTTTTTTTTAACCATAGCTAAATCCCCAGAACACTAGAAAAAAATGTACAGACTGTTTCAGTGATTGGTGATACCATGCACTCATAAAACAAAAAAAGGGTAAGATCTAGTGACTGGTCACACATGAGACACACAGCAGCTCATGGGCTAAGGTTTCTGAAAAGGTGGATGCCACTAAATGCCGGGAGTGCCAAACAAATGTGGCATCATAATACATAGAAGACCAGTAATGTATACTGGATTGCTGGGTAAGCTAGTACAGTATGTTTATTTTGTAAGAAAGCGGCAGGAATGGAAGATGATTCATAAATTTACAGGAAGCCAATTTAGTCTAGACATCTAAGAGGTTACCAGCTAAAAATGTTTTGTGTCAGAATTCTTCAGGATATTAGGAGTCTGTTTAAAATTCTTGCATGAAGGCCAATGGAGAAAGAATTAAAGGGATCCAAATGAGAGGAAATGAAGCCATTATCAAATATTTCTGAATTTCAGATAAAGCAGTAGGATCAGACTTCTACAATCTACTGCAGCAACATGAAAATGATAATAACTGTAGCTTAGATCTTGGCTTAATCCCAGTTTGTTATAATTCTCCCCATATAAGCATGAGCTGTAAGAAAGGACCGCCATGTGCGAGGCCCCAAAAGCAGCTGTCAACAGTGACTCGGTTGTAGCCCATAGTACCAGATGGAAGTTGTTTGCTTATTCAAAGGTTCTTAGAAGAAAGAGGCATATTTCTTGTATTGTTTTGAAGATTCCTCAAGAAGAGGTTCTATTTTTATTAGTATTCATGTGTGCAAAGTTTATCAGTAACCAAGCATTTCTATCACATAGTCACTGAGATTTTTCAAGTTCAAAATCCTGACCTGTGTGACCTTTAGGTGGAAATGTGAAATATGGGAATGTATTTGGTGCGCATCTGCATTAATTTAACCAGTTACAGAGGGACACAAAGTAATGTAACAAAAGCAGTTTCTACAAGAAGGCTGAGGGAGAGTCACACTTAATTTCTCAGAAAAAAGACATTATGTTGCCAAGGAAGAGGCACACCTAGAGCATCATGTTGAAGAAACCCATAGATCTTGTACTTCTTCTAGAGCAATTTTATTGAGGGCCAAATGTAATCTGTTATATATTCAATGCTGGCCTGAATATATCAACAAACTTCCTGCCAAAATTTCCCTTCAAACAAGACTCACAGGTGCTGTATATTCTGCCTTGTGGATTAGGAAAGATACCATCAATCATGGTATTTAAAAATGGGGTGTAGATGTGCTGGTGATGAATTATAGAGATCACATTTAGAGTTGGTCAGAAATGGATAGAAATCACAATTAATACACAAGCAAATGCAAATGTGTTTTCTACCCACCTACAAAAATCAAGTCAGCAGAAAAGATAAAGCCATTAGCGCAGTGGTCACAGAAGGATGGCCAGCACTGACATCCACCTGTGCAGCTTTAAAAAGTGGGTGGAGTGGCAACAGTGGCTTCTATAAAGTTGAGCTAACATCTCCTTCATAAGGCTGTCATATCTCTGACATCACAGTAAAGTTGTTTATGGCTTTGTGGTATGTCGCCTTCTTTTCTCTTTTTGTTGTTGGGTCATTACAAACAGTGAGTTTGCATTCTAACTACTGGTTTGTAGGTGTGGTGTGCTTTGCGGTGCAGATAAATGCGACAGACTACTGAAGACACATTTAATGCCTTGTGTAAATGTAATCCAGCTAAATTATTGAATCTTTGTATGAAACACTCATTAAAGTGTGTCTTTGAAAAACTACTGGTCATCAAAGGCATATGTACATTTTTTGGATATTTGAAGTATAGTGGGTATGTGGCTTAGAAGAAGGTGGCCAATTTTTAATAAAAAAATGATTGGTTTGCTGGCTCAATCTCCATGGATGTGCATGTTCACACAGCTGTGGGGGTGTTGGTGGAATAATTGGGGTTAGCAGCACATGCACGTTAGGGTACAGTCTGCCTCAATTGCTTCATCGGCTTCCTGCAGTACGTGATTGAGATGTGGTGTTCGCGGAGGCATATAAGGGAGAACTGGCACAAGAAAGGGTAGGAGAAAAAATAATGGGATCGGGAGAAACAGAAGAAGAGGACAAAAGGAAGAAAATAGACTGGCCAGCAAGCGATTGAGCTAGCAGAGAAAGAAAGGACGGAGGTTAAAAGGAATGGAAAGAAAAAAAATGTGGAGAGGCAGGAGAGAGAGAGAGAGACAGAGAGCCCATGTAGGATAGAATGGAGGCAGATAGTCAGGAGGGCAGCCGTAGGGCGAGGAGCCTGAGGTTCAAGATAGGGCACTCCAGTAAAATGAATACCAGAGAGCAGGAGCAGCCCAATAGACAGCATCTCCCACAAGGGCCAAGTGTGAGTGGTGGAAGAGGCGCATGTGGCTCGACAGGTAGCCCAGGGCAAGTGATTGGAAGGGCAGCAGGGAAATGAGCCTAGATAGGATGGATAAGTTAGAATTCCAAGCTATGTTAAACAAGCAGTTAATGTTAAATGACTCACAGGGGCCAAGATTTCTGACATAGAGGCTGCATTGGACTGTGTCGCTGACGATGAAGTATCTACCTTATTTCTGCATGTCAGCACTAACGATATTTATTTACAGCAATCTGAGGTATTAAAGAGGAACTTCATCGGCCTATGCACCAAAGCTAAATGAAAATGTCGGAATTTAGTTGTATCTGGGATGTGATTTATAGCAGATTGCATTCCCTTCACTGCTGGCTAGTAACCTGGTGTGCAAATAAAATCATAGTGTTTGTGAACAATTGGGATGATTTTTGGAAAAGGCCTGGATTTTTCAAAAGAGATGGTCTTCATCCTAATTGGAGGGGATCTTATGTATTATCCCAAAAAATGGCAGCAAAACTGCCTGGCTGACTGATTAGAGCACCATCCAGGCCTCAGTCTTAAATCTTAAATCACAGGCTGTTGTTTATCCCACCTGTTACTATACTGAAGCTGTTACCCATAATTCCTGTTGTGGGGCATCCAGTAAATTTAGTCTTGATGCAAACCTTAAATTACTTGATAAACAAAAAATAAGGTGTATAATTAGACTAAGGGATAAAACCAGACCCTCCACCAGGGGTATCTGTAATAGAAATGTACAGTGCTTCAAATTAAAACAAAAAATATATCACCAGTTCAGAAAAAAGCATGCAGTTTTAAATGCTGCTTATTGAACATTCGCTCTCTTGGCAGTAAAGCTGCTTTGGTAAATGATATTATATTAAGTACAAAATCTGAACTGTGTTTTCTCACTGAAACCTGGCTTAGTAAATGTGACACTGTTCCCCTAGGTGAGGCATCACCAGATGGATATTTGTTCCTATATAAGTCTAGAGATTCTGGTCGAGGAGGGGGCCTTGGAATAATTCATAGTAACAAAATGCAAATCACGTCTAAAAATATAGGCGACTTTACATACTTTGAAGCATTCATTTTAAATATTAAAACAGATTCCAACACAATTATAGTGCTAGTCTACAGACCTCCAGGGCCATATTCATTGTTCATGACTGAAATTTAGCAACCTTTTATCTGATTTGGCTATAAATTATGATCACGTAGTACTGATGGGGGATTTTAATGTACACATTGATGTGGATACTGACACTTTTAGCAAATGTTTTACTTATTTGTTAAATTCAGTAGGAATTTGATTTATTTGTTAAATTCAGTAGGATTTTGTCAGATTGTCAAAGGTCCAACTCATAATCATAACCACACAAGATTTAATTATAACTTACAAAGTTGAAATTCAAAATTTAAATAATACTCTACTAAATGAAGTTATTTGCGATCACTACTTAATTACATTTGATTTATTCCTGCCCTTGCCAAAGCACTCACAGATTAAAACAAAGAGAGTGCGACATCTAGATTGTAATTCTGCTTCAAAATTTATAGATACTTTGAGTAAGTTGAGTGTAATTGTGGAAAACAATTTAGATCAGCTAACATCAAATTATAATGTGACCTTGTGAGATGCTCTGGACACAGTAGCTCCCTTTAAAACAAGAGTGATCAAAGCACATAGAAACTCACCCTGGTTTAATGAAAACACTCAAACTCTTAAATTAGAGTGTCAAAAACTGGAGCGCAGATGGAGAACAACAAAGCTACATGTCTTTCAAATTACATGGACAGAGAGTGTTAAAAAATATAAAAAGCTCTCTTTAAAGCTCGCTCAGAATACTATTCTACAATTTTAGCAATAATAAAAATCCTCGGTTACTGTTTAGAACAGTGGCTAAATTAACAAATGGGAATTCAGATCAACAGTGCAAAATACCAACAGATATTAGCAGCACAGACTTTATGAACTTCTTCAATGAGAAAATTAAAAATATAAGATCCCAGATCTCAGCATCACAGTACAAACCAAATACTAGCTTAGCAGACCCTGCTCACATTGCATTCAGCACTTTAGTCATTTTATTCCTGTAACTGAGCAGGAAGTCTTAACTTTAAAAATGAACTTTTTAAAATGAAGCCCACTACTTGTTCCCTAGATCCAGTGCCAACAAAACTAGTAAAAAGTGCCATGGATGTTCTTGCAGCGCTATTCTAACATTATCAATAGTTCATTATTGCATGGCACAGTACCTGATGCACTAAAAGTGTTAGTCATTAAACCATTACTTAAAAGTCAGACCTAGACCCACACATACTAAATAATTATAGGCCTATTTCAAATTTACCCTTTCTCTCTAAAATACTAGAAAAAGTAGTTGCCAATCAGCTTCAGTCACACCTTACACATTACAATTTATTTGAGAAATTCCAGTCTGGCTTCCGCACTGGTCATAGTACAGAAACGGCACTAACGCGGGTTGTAAATGACATTCTGATATCCTCTGATGAAGGAAACTCCACTGTAATTATGTTGTTAGACTTAAGTGCAGCATTTGACACCATTGACCATTCTATTTTACTGCACAGGCTAGAAAATGATGTTGGGCTTACAGGCACTGTGCTCACTTGGTTTAGTTCTTATTTATCAAATCGATTCCAATATGTACAGAAATGTGCTGACAGTACTCCATCATTATACACAGAAGTTCAATATGGTGTCCTGCAGGGCTCAGTACTGGGACCTTTACTGTTTTCACTTTACATGCTTCCACTGGGATCTCTCATTAGGAAACATAATGTTAATTTTCACTCGTATGCAGATGACACCCAGTTATACCTTTCATTTAGATCAAAATAAGTTTCTCGATGTTGTCTTTAATTAGTTGTGTTAGTGAATTAAAGGAGTGGATGGATGAGAACTACTTGTCTTTAAACACAGATAAAACAGAGATGTTAATTGTTGGAGGGAATGACGCTGATCACAACAATATTTTGTCATAATTTTACTGAATCAGTCTGCAATCTTGGAGTTATTGTTGACTCTAGCATGTCATTTAAAGCGCATATTACAAAGTTATCCAAATCGTGTTTTTTACATCTTAAAAATGTTGGGAAATTAAGGCACTTTCTAAATAAACAGGATTCTGAGAAATTAATTCATGCATTTATTTCTAGTAGGATTGACTACTGCAATGCGGTGTTCACTGGATGTTCAAACTGTTCTTTATACAGCCTCCAGTTAATCCAAAATGCTGCTGCAAGAATTATTACAAGAACAAGAAAATATGAACACATAACTCCAGTTCTTAAATCCTTACACTGGCTCCCAGTTAAGTTTAGGGCAGATTTCAAAATCCTCCTTTTAACATATAAAGCATTAAATGGCCAAGGTCCAGCTTACTTGTCTGAAATTATCATGACTTGCAAACCAGAGTGCACATTAAGATCTCAAGATGCCAGTCTGCTTATGATTCCAAGGATTAATAAAATAACAGTGGGAGGTTGAGCTTTTAGTTACCCCTAAACTGTGGAATGGTCTGCCTGCTACTATAAGAGATGCCCCTTCGGTCTCAGCTTTTAAATCCCGGCTGAAGACTCACTACTTCAGTTTAGCATATCCTGACTAGAGCTGCTGATTAACTGTACAGACTGCATCTCTGTTGTTAGTCATTAGCACTAAAACATAAGTAACATGATAGTTATAATTTGTTACTAACCCTCACCTATTCTGTTTCTCTTTCGGTACTCAAATGTGGCACTTGGTGCCACGGCCCACCTGCCAAGTTGTTTTGCCTGCATAAGGTAAAGTCATCCTTGATGGAGGATCACAGGAATCGTGGGGTAGAGGGGTCCTTTCATCGGATTGGCCCAGCAATGTTTTAGCTGTGGAATGGCCAAATGGGGGAGGCAGCTTGATGGATGAGGTCTCCAGGACTCTAAACAAATCCAAATCATATTATGTGATATCATCTACTGTTAAATTCTGCTACGTACTTTTAAAATTTTTATTTTTATACTGTATTAAGGATTTGTTCTGTTCTGTGTATTGTACTGTATTGTATTGACCCTCTTCTTTTTGACATCCACTGCACGCCCAACCTACCTGGAAAGGGGTCTCTTTTTGAACTGCCTTTCCCAAGGTTTGTTCCATTTTTTTGTTGGCTATCAAGGAAGTTAAAGGGCTGTTAAATCCCATTGTGGCACTTCTTGTGTGATTTTGGGCTATACAAAAATAAACTGTATTGTATTATATTGTATTAAGTGCACCGGTTGGTTGAGCATCTACTCAGTTGCTAGATCCCACACATGGTAAACTGATGAGATGTTGGCTTTTAGAAGACGGCATTGGGACAAGTGAGTTTTAAGGAACAGTGTACTGTCCCTGATTTTTATCCCTGGTTTTAATGGGTATTTATAGGATTTTAACCTTCACTCTCAACTTTTGTTTTTTTTTTGATGGTTTTAATAAAAGCACTTTTTAAGTTTTATGCAGCTACCCCCTGCTTATCCTCTAAGCTCATCTCTCGGGTATGTTATCGGCGATAACTGGTTCAAAAGTCTCCCAGGATGCAACCAGAAATGTGGAGCCGACCCATACCATCACAATGTTGATGAATCAGGAAACTAAAAATGTCCAAGGTGTGGATCCAGACTTTGACACCCCTTTTCCAAAAGATGTTATAATCAGTGGTCTGCAAGTTTTAAGAAAAGGTTTAAACTAGCAAGCAATTTTTATCAGGGTTTAGTAAGTCTACAATCTAATGATATAATCATATATGCTTAAACATTTAATAAGAAAGAATTAGTTATAGGAAGACAAAAATATATTAAGGTAAATGTTATATGCTTCTGTTTTTACACTGTACAGACACACAACAAAATGGCGTTAAGCAATGTATATGCCTTCAAGTCTGCAATTCTAGCAATTTGCCAATTTGTCCTCAAACAGTGTCAGTAGCAGGATACAGAGGGTGCTTATGGTAGACATTCATTAATACAAGGTTCAGTCGATAAAAAGCGTATCACTGTTTGCTGCACTTCTTTGATGCAAATGGAGTGTGGAGCGGACATGTTTACTCGTGGCAAACCATAAGGGTAACTGACTGATCAAGGCTGAAACTTTACCACTGTGACCACAGACATACCATGTTTCCACATGTGTGTGGGGTAAGCTGCACAGCCAACCCAAACAAAATGATCACAGAAGTGCAGATAATTATTGGCTTACCCTCATACAATGACAGGCTTGTGTTGACCACAGCATTTATAAACAGGACTGGCAGGAAATACTGCTTCAAGAAGTGACTCAATTGTCCATTAAAAAACAAAGGAGAAAAAAGCAAAAAAGATGACTAGAATATTTACTTCTAAACAAATTATTAAATAAAACACAGCTTTCCCATTAAGGTATGCATTCTTGGTTTTCTAGCATTATATACGGTATTATGCAATGTGTCTGATAGAGTCTGAGATCTAAAGACAAGTGTCACTTTATATAAGGTATGTTAGGAAAGGAAAAGGTTACCTTTTCAAACAAATATGTGAAATAGGTGAATTCACAAACAAGAGGGCCACACACATGCTTTTAAGCTAGTTAAAGCATGAACTGTACAAACCAGTAGACAAAGTCCCCTGTTTGAAGCAAGAAAGAGTCTTTCTTTGCTATTCAAAAAACCTTTGTATGATGGTTAGAGATTGGAGTTAAAAAAATCTGTTATCATTTAAATCCTTAATGTGAATTAATATTTTATTTTTTATTAAAAGTTGCAAAATCATGTGCCTTTCAGCATACAGTCATTGCCTAATTATGTCAGAGGCTAACTGATATGTCACAGGTGAATGACAGTCCTAGAACAACAGAACCCTAAAACTCTCAGATTGAGCATTCACCATCTAAGAAATGGGCATAATTTATATTTGTCATGCATGGGCACCTGATGATCACCTTCCAGGCTCAGAAAACACTGGGGCAAGAGAAAACACCAACCAAGGCTAACAATACCATCTCTTTTCTCCTCCGTAGCTCTGAGAAGCTGCTCAGTGAGGGTACCTCAGATACATCTCGCTCAACTAAACTACACCTCTTCTGGTGAGGATGACATAAATTTCAGGGCTCCTGGAAGATGGCACCACGGTCTGAGGAATACAGTCCCATAAGAAAAAACTCCCTGACCCAGACCCACTCAAGCGAGCTGATAATATTAACAAGTCACAGAGGTTAAAAAGGCATATGTCACACCTTATTTCTGTTGCACCACCACAGGTAAAAGGGGTGACCCAGTTGGCACCCCAGCTTTTCCTTGATTGCCCTCTCCCTCATTGGCACCTCACAATGCGAATGTGGCAAGTAATGAAAATATCACAAGGTATCAGTGGTACATTTTGATGTAGTTATGCTTTATTTTTGGATAAGCAATAAAAATAAAAGAGAAAAAAATGATACACACATAAAAGCATTTTAAGTTCGGCCACTTCAGGCTTGAAAAACCTTGTTAAATATTCAAATCTATGTACTCTACTAGGAGAATAATAAGAAAGAGAGTAACAGACAATTAAGACTAGAAGAGTAAAGTGAGATGTTGATAAGTCAAGTAACATGAGCTAGACTGGAGACTTTAGCTTGATCCAAACATATTTTTTCACCCTACTTTGCTTGGTTTCATCCAAACATCTATTAATTGTTATACCCACTTAATTCAGTTGAAGACTGTGGAAGGCACAGGAACCCACCCGGATTTATCAAGAGAAAGACATGAGCCACACAGATGGAACAACATGGACACACACATGCTGACTTAAACTAAATTTGAAGCTACCTGTTTAGTCCTTCGCCATGAGTTAGGCAAAACTGGGAAAATGTTTAGGAACTTCACCAAAGTCAGCGAAAGGTATTGAAGTCAATCGGGAATGAGAAGTAGTATTGAGTTAGTGTTATAATGGTGCAATGGTCTTTTCAGTCTCCCTGAGGGCTGGGAAAGTGTCCGTCAACTATGCTAGACTGATTATTGTAGCCAAAAATGCAACCTGAGCTGTGAGGCAGCAGTGCTTACCATCTTGATAATAAAATTAAAAAAATTAAGTATCAGAACAGTATAATCTCTTGCAGACTGGAAGTATAAATTCACCAAGGCTTGCCCGTCATAGATTTGATAGTAGGTACTCTCTCAAATCATTTTTTTTTTCCAACAATTTTTGCTCATTCATTGCCATTACTACCAAATAAGCATACCACTAAAGCATATGGATTATTCACCCCTTCCTTTTGGTGTTAACTGGTTAGCACACTTTGTAATATTCTTAAAGGTGTAGGCTCAAGTACTACACACAGGTCACGTAGAAGTCCTTACAAAATACTTATCTTTTTTCCTTCTGTGTGTGTATTTTGTGTTTAAATGTATTCTTAGGTTTTCTGCTAATTTTTTGCCCAGTAGTGGGACTAGAATTATATACTTGGGAGACTGGCCTATCCAATATTGGCTGCTACAGCTCTATGATGTCACATTGGCTTTGCAAAGCATCATTGGACACTGGGAAAAAAAATTATCTCAGTTGACCACACAGCAAATTTCCTAGAATATATTTGGAAAACACAGCATATTTGCTGCAAAAAATGCTTTGGCAAATTTCACTGACCAGCACTACCCAACACTCTGGAGCTGTGACATAGCCGTTCCTAATACTACATCACTGTGTTGCCCTGGATTCATTTCACTACAGCTATATATATATATATGAGTGAAGTAAAAATCCAATAGTCTTGTGAACAGTGATCAGCTGCAAAAGAAGAAGAAACACACTTAACCTCCAAAGATGCAGAAAAATGGAGGGGCCGTACAGAAGTTCTGAAATGCACTTCAGATTTCAAGAAGAGCTGGCTCTTTAGCCAAGTGAACCACAAGCGCTTTGTAGCCCAGCTGGCGCCCTCTTCCACACTATCCTTGCCCTTTGAAGCACTGTGCACACCCTGCTATGCCACTTTGTTTGGGGTTTTTTTTCTCACTGATTATGAGAACTAATGAGCAGACTGAATGAATTAAGAAAATTCAAAGGCACAAAACTGGCAAGGCCATTTTATTAAATGTGGCAGCTGACTGCATTAAACGTGATATAAAATGTCAAATTCAATTCAGTTTTTATATAATGCGCAGGCTTGATTTCCAGCTACAAAGCACAACAGGGAATTTTTAATTTGCAAATGAATATTGAAACACAAAACTAGTTTAATTCTTAGTAGGTTTAATATAGAGAGAGAATAGGAAGTCTGAAACAGGAGAGAATAAGGAAAAAAACAACATTTTGACAGAGTATCTCCAATTAAAATTTACATCTCCAGGATCTCTAGAATGCCAAGCTCCCACTGTTAGTTTTTATTTTGCACCCGGTGTGAATTACACTTTGGCTGTGATTTATGTGAGCACAACATTACGAACAGATGTGGAGTAAGTCCAGCTGTTTAGAGTACTCTTACTTACTTTTTGCTTGACGTGTTGATAAAGACCAACTTGAACTGCTTGTCCATGTGTACACTTTAGACCACATTTGACAAAAAGATGGGGACGGAGAAAAGACTGAATAGGTTTAATGCTGAAAACTGTACTAAGAAATTGGAGCAAAACTAGCAAACAGAGCTCTATCAAAAATCCACCAACTTAAAAAAAAAATTGCATTTCAAGGCCTTTATTAACATCAACAGCATTTGTGTATAATTAGTTAAAATGATTAGTCTGGGCATGGATAGATGGATAACATTTTGGAAGAAAAATATTTTTCTATAAACCAATAGGACACAAGTGATAAAAAGTTCTCTAATCTAAATATCCTTGGTAAATGCCTTATTTGATGATTCACTGCCTAGTACACAGTATATGTATATAATTGTAAGACAATAACAGTCATAAATAAAGAGTAATACATTTTTAAAAGAGACAGGTTGGCCCCAAGGCATTTTATGACCTAAGAAGAAAAAGTATCCTGCTGATATAGTGATGGTAAAATTTGCTGGAGATGAGGTGAGAGCCTAAAAATAAAATGGCTTAGCCTTCTTGTGGCTTGGCTGGGTGCCATTGGAAATTAGGGAAGCCCTCAGGATGAAACTCTTATATGTTATTTTCTTTGCACTCTGAATGTTTTTGTGTGGGTCCGTTTTAGTTTACAGTTATCAAACCATACACCTCCAAAGCCACAAAGATTGCCTGGATTTTGGATGCACCAGAACCTGCCACTGGAATATGTTTCTTGAAGATTATTAAGAATTTAGCAAAAAACATTTCAAAGATTCTGAAGTAAATTAATACAGTGTTGAATTTACAGCTTCACTCATCCACCCATTCATACTGAATTTTTCATGAACCATATTTATCAGGTTTGAAAGGGTAGCTAGGCTTATACATAAACTTGAAATAATGCAATGTTAATGAAGAACAAAGTCTGCTGTCAATATTACAGTACTGTATATGCATGTATGTATATACATTAATGCACACAGTCACCCAAAAACATTGTCAAAACATTAAATCTTTTAAAATATAAAACATAACTCATCTTACCTTATTCATTAAATGTTTGAAAAATCAAAACCAAAAAAAAAGCAACTGTATGGATTATATGGGGGCCCATTGGTTCCCAAACACTATTTGTGGATCCAAGTCTGCTATATAACATGTGGCAGATGGCCGGGACCCATGTCTGGCTGGGACGCCCCGGAACGTGTGGTGGCAGCCCTCCTGGGTTACATCGGGGCCACAGGCGTGGGACTTCAGAGCTCAGACCTGTTGGGCTCCGTGGCCACCACCGGGGGGAGCTGCACGGCTAAACGAGCCTGTGTGGGCTGTGTGCTTCACATTGAATGATCATATATGAATAAATTGTGTTTGTTATAACAGACCAAAATAAAATGTTAGTGTTTTACAGGAAAGAAATGTCAGATTTTGCATATGATGGATTGGTTTCTACTTTTTGTCTACATTTTGCTGGAAGACATTTTTACTGGGATTTAAGATGGCTGGAACATATCATGTGTGCTGTCACTTGGTGCAGTGGCTGTGAAAAGATGATCAGCATATTATGTCATATAGGTATAGTCATTTGATGTCAACAACTATTTTTCTAGAAAAAATGTAAGATAGGTTGTCATTTCTGATATTTTTAGGTAAGCCAGACTCATCTTTTCTCATTTGTTCTTCCAATCAAATTGATCTAAATTGTTTAAAAAATTGTCAATTAATGAGTCATGGAAACTTTTTACAGGTAGTTGTTGACTTATGATAATGTTCTGTTCCAACAGGCCAATCGTAAGTCCGTCTGGACACAAGATGGGCCGGTATATGTATTCAAACCTGACCGTATGTATAGTACTGTATAATAAGTTCCTTAAGTCATATTGATTGTTTTATATCCTTTTTTATCATCATTCTTAGCAAATTATTTAGATTTTCTATCATTTTTTTATTTTATTATTTTGCTTCATTATTGCTGTTGCTCACATGGGTGCCGAACCTTTGACAGTTTCACGATTCCATTCTTTGTTTGTGTTATGCTACAGTACATCATCAGTGTTCACTTCACCTCTTCCAATGTTCATTGTGTTCAATGTGAGAGGAGGAACTGTACCAGCAGAGTCTGACCACTCATATGTCTTCTGTATGGACATGTCAGCCTATTAACAATAAACATTAACAGATAAAGGAGTGTAGTGTGGTTGCATTACCCGTTCATGGCAGTTCACACAAAGCGGCACATCGTGAGTCACAACACAGAAGCATCAGAGGTTAAGTGGATTCAAACCCAGAGCGCAGCAGTACAGTGCATGCGGGGAACACCAGCTACAGTGGCATAACTTAAAGTCACATGCAATCGCATTCGTTTTCTTTCCTTCCTCATACTGCTTGATCACCTTTATTTTTGTGTCGAGATCAATTGTCCTGTAATTGTAAGACAAATGTATCTGAACGTAGTTGAAAGCACTGCAGGTGATAAACTGAGATTGAAATGAAAGAGTCATGGCATATGGAGCTGGTATGGCAAAAACTGTCATTTGCCTGTGAGATGCAGTAGCAGCTGTAAGATGATTGGTTGTTAGAAACATAGGTCTTCAGTCGACAACTAACTGTATTTGAATACCATTTTCATGAATTTCCTTTTTTGGTTGTTAATATAATTATATTGAACACAACTGTCGATGTGAATGCATATATATATTGTTTGTGTTTATACTATACAAGGGAGGCGTTGAATAAATGAACAAGACATCAAAAATAATTTTTTACATTTTTATTTCAAATTTAAATTTGCAAGCATATGATCACAATGAATGCATTATAACTTAAATTAAAACATTTTTAAGGCATAGATCTAATGGCTAAGTGACGAGCGGCACTGCTGCTGCTGCTTTTATCATCACGTATTTTCAATCCAGAAAGTTCAAGACGTATCGCTATCTGTCGCGAACATTCAGGTAACAGTAGATCAGGTGATAATGCGGCGCGACTGCACCACATTGGCAGCGTAGCCAATACAGTATTGCCAAATTGAGTTAAATAATTTACTGCGTTTTGGGTTATTTTCATGATACAACTAACAGCGGTATAGTATTTGTCAGATGAAAATACGTTCGTCTCACGCAGATTGACTTTATCTGTGTCCTTGTTTACGAGATTTTTAAAAATTAAAACATATTTAATTGTTTCTTTACATAAAAAAATAATTAAACAAAAATAAATAATTTATTCTTTGTTTTTGGGATTAGAATTACTACCAAAACCCCCACAAGGCATTTTAACAGTTATTAAAGCACTTTAAAAAAACATTCATCAAAGTTAGCCAAACATATGCAAATCTAATGGATGTAAAAATGATAGGATATCACGACACCGTATGAGTATCATACCTTTGTTAGTTGTATCATGGGTTATTCTCATCTATCTTATATTATGCAGGGGGTGCAGAATTATTCCAGGTAGAAAAGGGGGGGCGCAAAATACAAAAGTTTAAGAACCACATGGAAATATACATGTCTGTATTTTCTTGCTTCTCTTCTCATGGTGCTGTGGTGAGAGGGAGAATTTTGGCTTTGGACTTGATTTTCTCACATATAGTCAGTAAATAGAGCAGGAAAATATTCTATGCTGTGAGCCTCCACAGCTCAATCTAACTATACTATTCTAAGTTTCTTTTTGTTTAGTTTCTGGGAGAAGGAGAAGGAGTGGGTGTGGGTTTGGGCTGAGGTTTGTGGTTTCAGTGGGGGTGGGCTGCTCTTATATTTTTCTACTTAGTAGACCCTACATCTGTTACTTTTATTCAGTCTTCTTCGTCTTCCAATCAATCTTGATTTGTTCTGCAAATATAATTTTAGTATTTTCCCATGCAAATATATACAGTATGCTTTCTCATTCTGTTCTTAATACCATGTTGCAACTTTTTCTGTTGGTGCAATGGACACTGCAGAATTATCAAGAAGTAAATTTGCTTTAGTGTAAGCATGTGGCCCCATTCCATTTGACCACTGGTCTGTCCATCCAATTTGAAATACAAGCTAACTTAGCAATGAAGCCTGACTTTTACTGCTCATTTTTACATAAACTGATCATACTTCCTGTTACACAAATGCACGATAACTAAGCTGACCAGACTATATTAATGTCTGTAATGCTATGAATCCATTTATAAAGTAATACACAGTATGTATTTCTTACATTATAATAAATCACATGATATAGCTTTCCTGACATGAGAATTTTAAAGGAATCATTTTTTTAATTTCATTTTATACAGTACTTATTTTTCAAAATGCCACGGCCATATTACATGCTGCTGGTCATGTCATATGTACAACATGTGATTCATTAGGTCATTTTATTCCACCTATAAAAGATGGCGGCACATAACTTCAGCCATCCAAATATTGGATTGAAGTCAGTGGCAAATACTCAAGTCACAATCAGGACTTTGGTTTTACATTTTGACTTTGATGAATGGCTCTTTTGGATTTTGGATTTCAGCTAGTTTCCTGACCAAGATTCTGGTCACTTTTCTATCACTCCACTGATGTTTTCTCCTAGGTGATCATAATATCATCAATGATTATTTTGCTCCCTGTGCATTTTAAAATAAAACTTCAATGTATTTTCCTAACATGAACAATTTGCTTTGAAAATATTTCACAAACTGAAAATATTTCATTTCCATCAGTTGAAAACCCATCTCCTTCCTGCTTACAGAGTGGAACGTTTGATACACTACTTTTTCTTTTATCTCATGTGATGATGACAACTTTACATGAAGGGCAGTTGGTATTATTGGAAATAGTTTTACCTCTTGAATAAAATTCAGGCTTTGAAATTGACATATATTGTATATGGCTAATATTGAATTAAATTCTCTTTTACAGAAACAGGCTGAATTTAATCTACACATACTCCATCCATAATCTACTTTTATGTTCTTTATGACAACCTCATAGAATAGGAACAGGCTTTTTATCATATTCCAGTGTGTGAAAATGAGTAACCAGTGGCATTGTATGCAGTGCATGAAGAGAGAATCTCTGGTCTTAACAGAATTTTACCAATATCCATATAAATTCAGATGATGGATTGAAGATTGGCCAGGCAGACACAGGAAACTAACTACCTTTCATACAATTAATTGTTTGTTCCATTTTTTTACATTTTAACAGAAATTCCAGAATTTTAATGAGGATTGTTTGCTAGGGTAGGTACAGGCATTACATTAATAATTGGTGGTGTTACATAACAATCCTAGTTTATGTGTACTTAATGTTTTATTGACATTTCTGAATTATTATTTGTTTATATTTTGATGTATTTTCTGTTATGTTTTTAGGTTCTGTGTCTTTAAATGTGACTCTGTTTCCGTCCACATTGTGGGTGGAGCCCCAGGAAGTGGAGCCACTGTGACATCACTGCTGCTACCTCTGCCTTTATCTAGAGGACTGAGCGAGAGAGACCCAGCCAGTGGATCACTGTGGGTTATTGTTTGGAGAATTAATAAGTATTTTTCTCTTTTGATATTTTTTAGTTCTCGATATTTGCTTTTGTTTTTGGATGTCACTTGTGGTTTTTATACTCAGACTTGTTTACCTTGGATTGTCTTTGTAGGCAGATTCTTTTTGTCTCTTTTTGCTCTTTTCAGTGTTATGTTACATTTTTCTATTTATTTAAATAAATATTTTCCTTTATGAAGATAATTTGTAGGACTTATCTCTACTAATGAAAGTTTTCACAGTTTCTCCCTCTAGTAAAGCATTTTTGCATATTCTGGGACTTTTAGAATCTTTGTGAACTTTCATGGCCAGCTGCTCTTTTTGGGGCCTGCTATCTACTTTTGTACTATTGTGCTATATTTAACCCAAATATCATCATTATAAAGATGACAAAAATATTTCACCCCTTGTTTAAATTACTTGCCAAAAAATTGACTTTTAATGCTACTTTACTCACTAATAAACAGTTCTATGATCAAATTAAAATCCACTAAAAACATTTATAGCTCTTAACATGGGCTCAGTTAGGAGCCTTTTTTCTTCTCTGGGAAGCAATAAAGAAATTTATAAGGATCATTGTGATTTTATTTGTATTTCATAGTGCCTGTCTAAAGTTAATGACAATTGCTACTTTAGAAACTGAAGCAACAGCAAATTATTTTTGATATATTATTTGAAAGGAAGATAATGCTATTTACAACCAAATTAAATAATTTGCTGCTTAGAAGGACAATGTTCCAAATATACCCCATGAGAGCTACATATTACGATTCAAGTGGAGTACCATGTAAATCAGAAATCATGAATCATTCAATCCAGGCTCATCAATTAAAATCCGGGTGGAGAACATATCTGACCGTGGGAAAACTAGCATAAAACATCTGAAATTCCATTCTCGCACCAAAATCAACCCAGCCCATAATATCTTCTTGATCTGTCGCCAGTAACCACAGAGGAGGAAGGTGTCTGTCTTATTAATGAAGAATGACAAACTGCACAGACTCTGCAGATAATTACCAGTAGCTTATTTGACCTTCTGGGATGACTTACTGTAGTTAACACATTATTAAACCTGAGTTCAAGCTGCTACTGAGAGATTTAGAATTTCATTCAACATTGTCATGGCTGGGATAGCACTAGATAATGTGAGAGCTTTTACTCTGGAGTGGCAGAGATGCAAATAGGTTAAAGGAATAATGGAAAGAATTGCCAGACTAGCCAAGGTTGGCAATCAGAGTGCATAATATCATAACACCACAGCCAAAACAATAACCAGATATAAGAGTTGTTGTTAACTTTGTTTAAGAATGGAATTGATTGAGGGAATATTTCCTTTATGAAATCTCTGTATTTCAGTAAGACATGCCTCCATTTTAAATTTCAGCAACATGACGATATGGTGCACTGTGTAACATCCAAACACAATGGCTGGTAATGTGCTGTAAAACAAGAAGCAGACACAGAAAATGGTGTGGTGCATTTTTGTGATCCCGTATAATGAAAATAAACAAAAATGAATGAATCTTTTTACAAAGATAGAGTAGACAATTTTTCAAAAGGAACTGACTCAAAGATGGCTGAACTGCTAGACATATCGGCTCCAGACAGGAAGGGGCGGGTCCAGGAAGTGACGTCATGGGTGGAACAGCCATGAATCTTCCATTCTGCAGAGAAAGGAAGAGAGGAGACATTAGCACACAGCATCAACAATTTGGTCTGGCAAGTAACTACCATCACCAGAGCCCTTAATCTGCCTCCCAAGCGCACACAAGTGTTTTGTTGCAAAAAAAATACAGAAACAGCAGCAATACAGCAAAATGACAGCATCTACAAAAAATGTTTACAAAAGAGCTGCTATGATGACATCACAGAAATATTGTTAACATAAATAAAGTAAAAATGACTTTTGTGTAAAAATTCAATCAAGCTTGTTAAAGATACAGTACATAGCTCTCCAAATTTGTAAACACATTATTAATAAACATTTATGCTTGACTAAGGATTTTGGTGTGACAGCTTAACCAAATCATACACAATGTTAGTATGCCCAACACAATAAGCCACGTTTAGCATGGACCAAGTAAAAATACCACTACAGATTTGTCTTACAACCCATGTTATTGAAGCCTAAAAAGGTTTTTCATCATTTATGTTGGCCATAACTCAGTTGTGTGCTTTGCCCTGTGAGGCTGAGAAAATATTTTAGTAGTATAATCTGTTATGATTAAGAGTCAGCACCATACCAAAAACAGTGTGAGGCCTTTAAATAATCCACCAGGATCTTTACTTGCCTGTTCAAAATAGCCTCAAAACAAACCAGCCAGCCCCAACACTACTACCTGCGGCCTACCTAGGCCTAAAAATGAGTACACTGACTTTTAAAATTCAAAACTCTTCTAAAGTTCTAAAATACCTTGGCTGTCTCTCAAGAGAAAGAACTGTACAAAAGAAATTTGGCTTGAAGAGACATTATGAACCCTTATGAATAAGAAAATGTAGTCAAAACTAAAAAGGAACCTATCAAAATACTCAAAAAAGCAAAAAAGGAGTTACCTGAAAGACAATCCACAAAGAAGAAGTTCCAAAACACAACATATAATCAGTACCCAGAAATCAGGGCAAAAAATAATAATAAAAAAAATATGATGACTCTTTTAATCTACAATGTACCACTCCTGAGGTCTCTTCACTAGCTTAATATACTGTAGCTCCAGAGGGTGGTCTCAGAAGTGGTTGCACATCAGCATGGCCCTGCCTGTTGGGATACCACCCACAGAACACAAGGAGCATAAGAGAATAACATCTTAAACAGAGAAAGTAAAAAATAAATACATATAACAATATTAACAGAAAATACATCATTAAAATAAATACTTAAAAGTTATTTAAAATAAACCAAGATATAAAAGAAAAACAGGAGCCTGGAAACACAATCTAGCTGAAACAAAACACTTTCAAGATTCTTTTAGTCATCCTCTATAGAGATTCTCTTAAGCACAAGTTTAACTTCCCTCTTGCTAGACCACTTGATTCCAAAGGTACGTTAGAACAATTTTGACGAGAACAATGCTAGGGAATCCTACGGCACTGCTTGGTAACAACTTATTCCACATGTCTACAATTCTCTGAATGAAGAAAAACTTTCTATCAGTTGTACAAATTTTAGCCGGGAAGTTTCCTTCTATGTCTTTGTATTCTTATTGAAGAACTCATTTTAGAATAAGAGCTGGGATCCAGCATATTAATTCCCTTCAGAATTGTGAAGACTTAATCAAGCCTCCTGTCAATCTGTATTTGATTAAGCTGAAAAGGTCAAGTTCATTCAGTGTTTCTTCATAGTCACACCCGTTAATCCTGGAACTGGCCTAGTCATTCTCCTCTGCAGTTTCTCTAGCACTGCTATGTTTTTTTTTTATAAAATGGAGAAAAAAACTGTACACAGTACTCCAGGTGAGTCCTCACTTATATAGCTTAAACAAAAGCTCCAGTGACTTGAACTCCACACATGGGGCTATACCGTATAACCAAACAACTTCTTAGCCTTCTTAATTACTTCAATATGCTGTGTGATTGTAGAAAGTGAAGACTCCACTGTGTCTTTTTAGGTTCTTCTCATAAAGTGTACTTCTTTCACACATCTACTTAGATATTTGAATCTAATATTTGTATTTCTTAAATTAAATATCATCTTCTACAAATCTACCCAAGCCTGAATTTTGTTCTGGCCCCCCTGTAATAATTAATCAAATTCTAGATTATCTAGTGTTTCTCTAGTGTAATATCATCTGCTAACATAACCAGTTTGCCATTTATATTCTCATCAAGGATGTTTCAATATATTTCAAGATAAGTGATCCCAGTGCTAATCTCCAGGGGCCTCATGTATAAACGGTGCGTACGCACAGAAATGTTGCGTAAGAACTTTTCCACGTTCAAATCGCGATGTATAAAACCTACACTTGGCGTAAAGCCACGCACTTTTCCACGGTACCTCATGCCTTGTCGTACGCAAGTTCTCCGCTCGGTTTTGCAAACTGGCGGCACCCAGCGTCAAAGCAGTGCTACTGTTCCTGTGTGGTTACTCATTATTTTCATGACGCGGCTTTATAAATACACAGAAACTAACCGCATATTGTTTATTAGTGTAATGCATCTGATTGTAATTAACTCGTAACAATATAATGGTCCAGGGAACAGCCATAGTATTCCAAATACCATAACTGCTTTAGCGTTGTTACTCTCACTTCTCCTTCTTCTTCTTCTTCTTCTTCTTCTTCTTCTTCTTCTTCTTTCAGCTCCTCCCGTTAGGAGTTGCCACAGCGGATCATCTTTTTCCATATTTCTCTCACTGCACCACTCGGAGTATTTATATCACTGTATCTGAGTGTGAATCACAGCAGCAGCTGATCGGAAAGAGAATTATTGGTATACGGCATTAAGCACACGCTGTCTCAGCCACTGCAAAACGTTTTAAAGCCTTTCCTGTACGGACCTCGCGGTTCAGAAACAGTTTAATCCCAAGAATTTTAAATGCACTCAATCAAGTGCTCCTTGTAGAACTATTAGTACTTATAAGTACAATCACCACACTGTAAACTTGCACTACAGTTATAATATCTCACAACCTGCGCCACTTTATAAAGCGCGTATTTACATATGATGACGATATCATTTTAAGGTGAAATGCAGCAAAATATGTTTGTTAAATTATACAGATAAAACTTTAACTTCATTTAAATAATCTATATTCTTCACTGGGAGTGTCGTGAAGAATAGAATAATTAAACATGTACTACGAAGATATTTCAATGTTCTTTAAACGTTTTGAAGAATCGGCGCTAAGCTTACAGATGGCTTAACGCCTATTACAGAGCTGATTGTATGGCGATCGGTTACTTGGGGAAAGAAAAGCAAGGACTCTTGGGGCGGTCACGCCAAAATATATTGAATATAAAACAGAAAGAGAAAATAACACAGCTAAAAGCATGCGACAAATTTAGACAAAAGATAAATGCTTGTCATGAGCACGAGGCTCATGAAACACATGTTTAATAATGTGCTTTAACTCCTATCATCATGAAAATGACATCACGTATACATCTCAGTATTTTAGTTATTCAGAGAGATGTAATATCACAAATGTAATGGACTCTGTGTCCAGTTGGAGGAAGAGAGCCAGTTTAAGAAGCAAGTAGTGATTCACACACATAGATCGCATACGAGTAGAAGATCAAATACAAAACAAAGCATTTAACGTGCTACTTTAATTACGATGTGATTTGAGAAACTGGTTAATTAAACGATTTTAATATGAAGTTTATAATGTTCTACTAAATGACAAAATAAACTACGTGATTAAAGTGGAAATGTCGAGATTGAAGTTGACATTTCGTGCTTTTTCCCCACCGTGTGCCTTTTTTCTCTGTACCCTAATAAACTTTCATATGACACTCAGACAGTGGGCTTACAACTCTTCTTTTCACGGCAACTTTGATATGTGACTTCTTTTTTATTTCCGGCACTGTGCGATTTTGTGAATGTGTATGGCAAGCCAAATTAACATTTAGAGATATCTCAAAATGAATTTTGGATATCTTAAAATGTAATTTACTTTTTAAGATATCTGAAACTCGCTTTGAGATATCTTAAAATAATTTCCTTTACATTTTAAGATATCTGCAATACATTTTGAGATATCTCAAATGTATTTCAAGATATCTCAAATACAGTTTCAGATATCTCAAAATAATTGTGTCTGCATTTAAAGATATCTCAAATGAATTTTCAGATATCTTAAATTGACCTTTCATGCATTTTAAGATATCTCAAAATCATTTCCTGTAAAATTGCCTATTATTTCAATGGGACTACTTGTTTATTATAAGATATCTTAAAATGTATTTGAGATATCTGAAAATGGACAGGAAGCTGTTTTAAGATATCTGGAAATGTATTTGAGATATCTTAAATTGTATTGTAGATATCTGAAAATGCTATTGAGATATCTTGAAATAATTGAGTGTCCTTTTAAAGATATCTTAAAATGCATTTTAGATATCTTGAAATACAATTTGAGATATCTTGAAATACATTGTTAGATATCTGAAATGGAGCAGAGACCCATTTTAAGATATCATGAAATTAATTTTAGATATCTAAAAATGTATTTAAGATATCTGAAAAAAAATGAATTTCAAGATATCTTGAATGCTTTTTAAGATATCTAAATTACATTTCAAGATATCTTAAAATAACTTCCTGTGTATTTCAAGATATCTCAAATTCATTTTGAGATATCTCAAAATAGACAGGAAGTCCCATTGAAAGAATAGGAAATGTTACAGGAAGTGATTTTGAGATATCTCAAAATGTATTTGAGATATCTTGAAATGCACAGGAAGTTATTTTAAGATATCTCGAAATGTATTTGCGATATCTCAAAATGCACAGGAACGTATTTCAAGATATCTCGAATTGTATTAAAGATATCTTAAAATGCATTTCAGATATTTCAAAATGTACAGCATATCATTTCAAGATATCTTGAAATCTATTTAAGATATCATAAAATGCTTTTTAGATATCTTAAAATAGATGCATTTTTAGATATCTGTAAGTCAATTTGAGATATCTAAAATGCATTTCCAGATATCTTAAAATCCATTTTGAGATATCTCTAAATGTTAATTCGGCTTGCCATAGAATGTGAGCTTTCAAGTTTCTCCAACACGCTATATCACTCGATCAGCTTCATTTTGTTGATTATACCACGGTTTATTTGAACAAATAGTATGTTTTTCCTTTGCCTCCACTTGGTATTCGCTGAAATTCTTATATTTTCTCTGTGCTTTTCCCATTGTCTTTTCACAGAAGGCTGCGCTTAAGGGCGATTTATATTGATTTGCATATTCAAATAGGCGTAATTCTGGGAGGATTTGGGTTGTTACATAATGCGCGTGCACGAGCGTTAGTATTCACGCTGATCGAGATTTATGTAACGGAAGGACGTGGAAGTTGGAGTACGCACATATTCCTGCATCTGGATTTTTCTGTGCGTAAACACATTTCGGCTTTTGTGCTTACGCCATGTTATAGTGCGAGTTCTACGCACGGCGTTATACATGAGGCCCCAGGTGATGCCACTTTTAATATCACCTTAGTCTGAATATGTGGCTCATACCACAAACCTTTGCTTCTGTGTTTATGTCAATTTTGTTCCCACTTACACACTAGACAACAACAACAACAACATTTATTTATATAGCACATTTTCATACAAAAAAAGTAGCTCAAAGTGCTTTACATAATGAAGAATAGAAAAATAAGAGACACAGTAAGAAAATAAAATAAGTCAACATTAATTAACATAGAATAAGAGTAAGGTCCAATGGCCAGGGGGGACAGAAAAAACAAAAAAAAAACTCCAGACGGCTGGAGAAAAAAAATAAAATCTGCAGGGATTCCAGGCCATGAGACCGCCCAGTCCCTTGATCTCCCACGTTGTTTAGTTTGATCATAAGCCTTATCAAAAACCTTCTGAAAATGAAGATAAATAAATGCCGTTCTTGTTTCCTAAAAGAATTACAGCATGGTAGTGCAATATATCTTCCCATCGATAAACATGTTGACTATTCAGCATATGATGTATCTTAAGCTTACTAGCTTGGAGTTTCCCAATCGCTTTTTATATGGTAAGATAATATTTACTAGCTTCTGACCTGTAGGAATTTCTAAAGTATGCAATAATAATTTTGTATGTACATTATTCATTAACATCTTTAAGCATTCTTGAATAAATGTTATCTGGTTCTGGCAATTTATTAGATTTCATTCTTTTTAATTTAAACAGCACTTCTCTCCAAATTTTTGAAGACCTCCCTAATATTTGTGCATCTGTTAGGAGGGTATTGACTTCTTCATATTTAAAACTTATTCAGAAAACATATTTAGAGCATTCACTATATTTGAGTTCATCTTTACGTTTCTTAATATACTTAACCTCCTCCTTGACTGTTCTTTTCCAATTAAATAGGTGAAAAAATCCCCACCACCCACATTTTCTGCAATGTTCTCCTCTCCCTGCCTTTTATATGTCCATAAGAATTACTTATGAACTCCCATTGTGTCTTAATATACCAGTATGAGAAAACCCCCATAAACTGAATAATATACCATTCAATGTGTGTTGATGTTTAGTTATGCAAGACGTCAAGCTTTTTGGGGTTCCCCTCAATTTTTCGCCTGCTAGACCTCCCTAAAAAAACAACTAATTTTTTGGGTTGTTTTTGGCCAATTTTGTACAGGAAAATTACAACTTTCATGAATGTAGAGAAAAACCAAGCAAAATGACACCTTTTATTGGCTAAGATGTAATACAGAAACTGGAATTCCCTGTGTTTATATACACTCAAGGACAAGAAACACATTTTTAAATGAGAAACCTTTACGATAAAGAATAAAACAATAATTGTCTTTAGCAAATGCTTGAAGTTGTCTGTGCCACATCAACTGACCCCAAGGGTTCCCCCCACTAAAGGAATATGAGGGGCCAAAGTTGCTCATTTTCAAAAATGTTTTGAGAAAATGGGAATTGATAATTTAGGCATATGGAGTATTGCTTTATGTAATTTCAGGATTTCATATTTGATTCTTTCCCAGTGGTCTTAGCCCTCTAAGAGCCTCTTCTAGTAGGTTAAAATGAAACACTTTAAACAAAAGCATGTGGGGTGTCATTGTAGACACTTCAAGGTCAGTGATTATGAATATGAATGTATTTTTGATTTTTTGATCCTTAACTAGAGATTAAGCCCTCCATGTGTCTCAAAAAGAGGGTGAAAAATTACAAATTTAGAATAAATAATTAGAATATGTAAACTTTAAACATTGAAATTAAGCTGCACATTTTAATATTTTGATATATGATGCAAATATTCTTGTTAATTGAATGAAATAAATCATTACTTCTTATAAACATCCCAGATTATGACAGCTAATGCTAATTACCCTTTTTATTTTTGTTCTGCGACTCTCATGTGCTCATAAGTCCCACATTTAGTGTGGAAGTTGGCATTCTACTGCTGTTTCTTTCTGCTCAGAAATAGGATGAATAAGGCAGTTAGAGTTGGCCAAGAGTACATTTTCTAGTGAAGTTACCTGCAGCAAGCCTAATGCAGCAGATGAAGCCAACCATTCATCTGGAAGCTTCCAGCTGGCTTGTGGCAACATCTCAGGAAAACAAAGGTCACCAAGTAAGCAACCAAATAATAAGCAACCTGTGACATAAAAACTTATACAGTGTGTGATGACAACTTCATACAGCTGGACTTTATTTGTTTCAGTATGGGTGTTTGCCTGTTAAAAGTGCCAAGCCATTTTTGGTATGAACTGTTTTTTTTTTTGTTTTGTTTTGTTTTGTTTCGTGTTTTCCTGAGTTTTTTTTGTAAAGCTTTTTTTTTTCTAATGGTGCCACAATTTGATGTAGAAGTTACTAAGACATCACTAGAGAAAGTCTAATCCAAATATGCTGTGGTGACATCATCTTTGTGAACAATTAAAGGGCATTGTCATGTACTTCATGGTCATCTAAGTTTGTAGATTAAAACAAAACTTCTTGAGACTGAGTGGTTGGTGTTTAAGTTTCTTCTCACGATATTTAGCTTCTAGGATTCTGGCAAATGACTGCTGATTTTGGGTGGTGTTTATGTATTCGGCGAATGATTGGACACATTTTTGGTTAGGAATTTCTAACTAATTCTTCTGCATTTCTACTGGTTGACAGTTTATATTATTGTGGCTTTCCTTGCTTTTGGTGTAACGATTTTTGTGAGAAGAGGTTAATTTATTCCTTTGTGATCATCTGTTCAGACTGCTTACATAAAGTTAATTGACTCTTGAGCTTAGACTGCCTTTCTGACATTTATTCCTTGTGTGAATGAACTTAAATACTGACCTGAAGGACTGGGCCACTAATATATTTAGCATCCGTGATCAAATAAAAACTGTGATTAAAAAAGCTTGAACACAGTTTGGAGGAGAACAATATGGACATTAATCTTTCACTGAAAGAAAGCTTGTCTGCAAACCAACTTGACCTGACAGATTGTGTCAAACAAGACATTAAAGAGTGTGTCACTTGGGTAGCTATTCAGTTACAAGAGTATTTTTTTTATTTTTCCAATCATAACAAACTGAACCTCTTCCTGAACATACATACACTCTCCTTTTAGAGCCAGGCCTCAGCATGATGATCTTTGATGGTGACCAGAAGACACATGTAGTTGAATTAAACCTACTTCAAAGAAGGTAAAGGATGGGGTCAGGCAAATGTCCATCTGATGTGACAATGTCCATAATAGAAAGGATTGAATAGTTTGGTGATATGGAATTTGAATCGTTAGTGCTCAATAGGGATTGTCACCAAGATGGTTGTAATCAGTTACCAAATCGAAAAGGTCAAAATGGGCTTGAACTCAGTGAAAAAGTGACAACCAAAGCCAAAAGTAGTTAAAAAAAATCATGAAACAGAATCCTTCAAGAAACTAGTTTACTAACTCTAGAGTTTTCCTTTATTAGAATAACAAAGTTTTCTGAGAATGTGGCTTACTTACTCTTAAATAAAATGGCCACCTTGATGACACAAACAAGTTTGTAGTGCTGTGCAGAGTTTTAGTAACTCAATCTAAAATGACACTGCTTAACATCACCAGCTAAAGACCAAATAACAGTGATAAAAGAAATTGACAGAACCTTGTGTGGTGACAACCCTAGAACTCACTGCTGGGCACTCTAATTATGGAAAGCTACCAAATTAAACCAAGAGTCATCTGTGCAATGTTATCAAGTGGATCTCCTGACTTGACTAATTAGTACCAATGGCCTAAGACAGTGGTAACTGTGACATTAGCTAAGTTAAAGTAAGTTTAGTGAGTGCACTGATTTTCTGGCAGCCTGAAAAGGTTCTGAAGAACCACATGACAACTCAGGAATGGCATATAGGATGTTTCCCAGGCTGCCCTTGGCAAGGCTGGGAGAAATCTGACCTCGGCTGGGAATATCACTGAGAGGTGGAAGAAACACATTGAAGAATTTCTGATCCACAGTGGGAATAACCTCTTCAAAGGACAAGGCAGAGCAAGAAGCTTCTGGTTATGTCCTTTTCTGGAAGATGAATAAATGAAATGCTTTGCAGATAGAGAACATTAACTCTTCTTTCACTATGCATTACTCTTCTCAGTACAGTACATTACCTACCTGGTAGGTCATCTCTAGCTGCTAGTCCTGCTTCAAAAACACTTTGTTGGCTTTTCAGTAAAAAATCAAAAAAATGTCTCTTCAAAAACTTGCCTGATCACTCCATGTTCTAATAGGTTACTGACAAACAGATGAACGAGGAGAACTTTTACAGAGCCAAAAAGTAATATTTGAAACATAGTGGTCATATATCTTAGGTTTGGATAGAAGCCTTTATTAAATTAAGATTTTCATGAAATTCAGTGCTGTTGGGCAATTTCCAATGTCCCGCACATAGAGACCCACATACGACACAACTCTAGTGTCTAGTGTGCAGATACACTTGGGCTACATAGTGAGAAGAGCCAAAGGTTAAAGTTATGCTACTCTCTCTTTCTCAGTGTCTTTAGCAACTTAAGGAATTGTACAGGAAGTTAAGACTGTGTCTTTGGTTTGCTATATTTTATGTTTTTGTAAATTTTGTAATTTTCTCCTCACTGCTTTGGTTGTTCTCTATTTTTACTGTTTATATTATTATTATTATTATTATTATTATTATTATTATTATTATTATTATTATTATCTGTATTATCTGTAATTTGGCCCCATTTTCTTCCCCTGATCTGTCAATCAAAGCTTCCAGGTCTTACCTGAAGAATCCTATTTAAAATCACCTGCTTCCGTGGTTCCATGCTCAGGTAACTAACTCTTTGGATTTTCTGGTTCTGGTTGGCACTTGTTTTAACATTTATCTCATGGGTTTGCTGACTTGTTTAGTTATTTTTGGATTATCTTTTGTTTTGTTTATTGAGTCTTTGGTACTGGCAGGTCCCAGGTTATGTCAATGGTGGAGAATCTGTATGCAAGTTAGAACTTGCACTGAAAATGGCTGTTACAGAAAAATCTGCACAAATGCATATTGACTTATTACTTAATAGCTATGTTATCCACAGGCAATAGAATAAATTTAAAATGAATTCCTATAATTTGCCCTACATGTACCTTCAGCACCTCTCCTCAACATCCATGTGTGTCTAAACCCCTCGTATCTGGGGCTCACCCTCTTGAGTGTGTTCCCTTAAAGCCTGCTTCTCAGTCTCTGTCATTTCATGGCACCTTGTTCACCTCTTGTTCACTTTTTGACTACCACCAATGGTAGATGGGCCACCATTACCCACTGTGAAAACATCATTCGTATTCTTGCAAATACTTCCCATCCTTGAAGGTGATCCTCTGTGTGCTTCCTATGCCTTGACTCCTTCTCTTGTGTCTTAACATCTCTTGTCTAGCACTTCCTCTGTCAATTGC